>NC_047159.1:2473036-2708036 GCF_009819705.1 Hippoglossus hippoglossus | reverse complement strand
GTTCTCTCGCCTGACGCCCAACACTCAGCAACTCTTGGCGAGGCATCATTAGGTATAATGTAGTCCCCCCCCCCCCCCCCCCCCCCCACCCTCTCTCTCTCTCTCACAGGGATATTTTGGAATGGGGCGAGCGAGCTGACCTTATTGAAGGGCTCAGGCGACGCTGCCAACTCTCTCTCTCTCTCTCTTTGTGACCCACACTCTCTCTCCCCTCACACCAAACATGTGTTTGATGGTCACACGCGGCAACAAAGTGATTTAGCTGCTAATGAAAATAACTCCTGTTATTGCCGTCGTTATGGACCAGCTTGGATTTGAAGAAGCTGCTTCACTCAGGTTCGCACGTTCATTTTATCCACGACCTCAACTGTACATATATTATTTTACACTACAAATAAAGATGGACGACATGTCTCCTCTGACTTCCAACTGTATAAAAAATGAAGACAAAATATCCTGAATAAGGCTGCTGCCATTTTTAACTGGTCACGAGTCAATCTCACGTTTCACCCTAATTTCATAACTTCAAATATGAGCACTTGATGAAAACATCAACTATGTAAAATGCTAAACAAATTATTTACATTACAGATGTTTTAATTTGGTCCATGTCCCATCAACTAACATGGAGGAGGCAGAGTAGCCAACAAGACTATTTAGCTTCACTTGTGGAGCCGTCATGCTGATTCTGATTGTAACCATGACGACGAGGGTCCCGCAACCTTATAAAGTTATTTTATTCCGAAACACAATCTTTCCTTAAACTTCGTCAAAGTAACTTTTGGGCGTAAAACTAACGAAACCAAAAAAACCTTTGTTTGCATTTTCTTATAATGACGATAAATAAGTGCAACACCTCCCATGGATTGATTCCAAGGGTGTAATGGTCATTTGTCCAATTATAACCAGTTACACTAACCAGTAACTCCATAGGCATGTAGCTGCAGAAACAAACCACCTCCTTCATTTGGCAGCTCCTGGTCAATCAGCTCAGCCCGACAGGTTTGGATATTTGGCTGCAACCATCTAACACCAACAATAAGATTTTCTTTGACCACTGAAAGTTTGTGGTGTTGCTTAATAAACAGTTTCACTCTCGTAGTGCAGCCTCAGTCGTTGGTGATTTATTCCTGTGGCTTGCACAAACAAACAAGGACCCTCCTCCCAGCACCCGTCACCCTGCGTCACCTGGCTTCACCCGGCTTCACCCGGCCTCCCCCCGCCGTGTCCAGTGACAGAGGCAGGTGCTGGGTCCAGGTGGGCCTGCCACCGCACCAGGCTGACACGCACCAGGCCAGGAGTCCACCAGGGATGATGTCATACCTCCACCACCGAGGAACCAGCTGCCACCAAACCCATAAAACACAGATCCTGACTGGGGGCTTTGAAAAGGCAAACAGGAAGTCACGAGTTGATTGTTGTGGCAAAGAGAGAAAACTGGAGGGACCCAAGTTTGAATCTGACTCTGTGTGTGTGAGTGTGTGTGAGTGTGTGTGTGTGTGTGTGTGTGTGGCTGATGAACCCGGCCTGGAAGACGATCATTAGTGAGTCAAATACCAGCACAAATGGCCGCCCGCGATAATGGCTGACATTCATCTATGTCTGAGTCTCGTCCAACTCGCCGCTGAACGCTCACACAACCCGGGAGATGACAAACAAAAAAACGAACAACTTTTGTGTAGAAAAGAGACAAATTACGAACAATAGGGTCCAGATTATTTTACCGTTTGAGCCTCGGTTACCTCACGTTTACCCTCAAATCACCGAGTGGCACAAGAAACACCAGCAGAGAAGGATGTGTCCGGATCTAAGGGGCCGAGCTCTGAAAATAGATTTGACAAAAACAGTCCTCTCGCCACGGAATAATCTTGTGATGAGGCAGAAGCAAGGGAAGGAAATAAAACCTTGTTGCGTAACATTTTAACACTCACCCACTTTGTGTGATCAATCAGGCGCCCGTGCACAGTCCATCCCTCTGCCCCCCCATCTGTTAGTGCAAGTGCTGTCCATATAACAATTTCGCCTGCTTTTTATTGACTCATCCTCTGAGCCTCGGAAGGGCTTCGATCACAATTATCATTTTTTATGAATACATTTTCATGAATATATTAGCATCCTCGCCGCCACCCACCACGCATACACATACACATTTGGCGGAGTGTTGTTTTCTCACAGTTAATCAGTGGCCAGATAAATCAGAGGCCATATTTGCCGTCCATCTGCTGGGAAGGTGCAGTGGACTCCAGACGCCATTCATGCCGGACAATAACAGGAAGTGGAGAGACAGCACGCCGACGTCGGAGGCCTCGCACTTCTCCGATCACTGGGTTCTGTCGATGCAGATGTCCGCCCCAGAGGAGTTTACTCTGGAGAAGAAAGAAAATAACTTTTTGGGGTTCTGCAATGTTGCAGCTTGTGGTTAAATTGAATCTAGTGAATACTGTAACATGACAGAACGGCACAATTCCTGATATTCCCCTTAAAAAACGCCAAATCAGTGCTGACGTTTGAGACCTTAAGAAAGAGAAGTGGCAAAGTCTTCATCTTTCACATTAAAAGTTAAATTCATGATCATTAAATCACCCTCTGAGGGCAACGGCTAATATTTGATGTATTTATATACTCTTCTGTTCGTAGTGAACTGTTTTCAGTCCGAGTAGTTTCACAAGAGTTGAATGTTTCTCAAAACACAAACATAGTTACAGGTGTTTTAGGTCCAGACGACATTTTGAATAATCTCTATTCACAGCTTTCTGTATATGAATGCAGATAAATAAAAAGTAGGTAGCCGATGAATTTCAGTCTCTGCTCCCAAAATCCTCTCAAGTCAAACTTCCTCTGATGGACTGATTCACTTCTAAACTTTATATCTCCAACAAACAGGTCCTGACAGTTCAAATAAAAAAGTATTTTGTTGTAACAGACACAAAAAAGTAAGAAGTTGAAACCCAGATTTCTTGTTTCCCTTTTATCTTTAGATGTAAAATGAAGTCACCTGAGAAAGAAACGGTGTCTAACAAAGAGCAACTCCACGCTAACTGTCTGAAAGTCTGAATAAAGACCCAAACGGGCGCCGGGTGCTTTGTTATTCCAGATGGCTTTATGGGTCATGAAAGAGTGATTCACGCGTCACATTAAAAGTGCTCGTCGCTGGCCTGCCGTCTAACCACTCTCCTCCTTAAAAACCGGGAAGCACCCCATCAATTATTTGCTAAGCAGCCATACTGAATATCTCACTTTGAACAGTGTGTGGGGACGGCAGCGCTGTCAGCGTGATGATAGATGCACTGGAGGCTCACGCTGCCCCCAGCACGCCTCTCTGAGGGTCGGCAGCTGCACAACGCCTGAGCTCTGTGTGCGTGTGTGTGTGTCTGCAGAAACGCACACAAACACACACACAGCCATGCACGACCTCAACACCTGCACGTATGCACACACACACCTGCATAGACACTTTGTCTTTGAAAACACAGACACACACGTGTAACACACCCGCACATGTGTGGTGACCAGTGATGGAATGAAACTAAGCACATTTCCCCACATACTTTACTTATGAATGATATGAATAAGTATTTGTTCTTTATGTTTGTAATATTGTAGTTTTTACTCCACTTAGCTTATTTTACAACTGTAGTTCCCAGTTATTTTGCAGCTTGAGGTTGATAAATCAAATTTAATCAATAGCCAAATAAAAAGCTGTTGACTATTAATAAGCCATAATGTTGAAGAGAGACATTGTAAATTGTATTATTACGAGAATAAAGTTGTAATATTATGAGAGTAAAGTCGTAACATTATGAAGTTATTCACGAAATATCCAAAGTTTTCCTTCAATAAGACCTTTGTAGAAAAATTAGATTCTCCATCATTTACTTTTTACACATTTTCTCGCAATAATTAAATTGAACTCAATTAAACTTTCTAATCCAGGAGATTATTACTGTAATGAAGTACTTTTACAGGGTTGAATAGGTACTTAAATACTTTGTCTACTAACACACATGAAGCATGTACACACATAGATTTACACACTTTGCAGTAAGTTTATAACACAAGCACAGAAATTAAAGTTTGATTTGTTAAATCATCTTTACAGCCGCGAACCCGCCGGAGCCTGTGCTGCTAATTACACCCTTTGCCATTTTAATGTCCAATACACTGAGGATTCAATCGGGTCTGAGGAGAATTAATAGAGCATTAATCAACATGCGCTAATTAGCTAATAACGTGTTAATTAAACAAGGCATTTAAAGTTCTCAGACGTGTAATGCTTGTTCTACCGTCCTCGTGTCATTTACCCGTGGAGAGTGTGTCTGTGCATGTATGTTGCAGACGACGCATGAGGTCCATACAAATGTCACGGTGCCGGTTAAATCTGGTCGTCATGTCTCCGCTGGGAATTCCCTATGTGCACTGTTGTTACCCCACCCCCCCAAACCCCACCTCCACCTATAACGAGTCCCAGTTCCTCTCCCTCGTGATCAGCTGTGACGAATTAGTACAAAATCGCTGCCGGATCAATGTTTTCCGTTTAGGGCGCCATACGCCGCCCGCTCGGCCGATGTTCATAGATCCTGCTGAGGAGGATGGAAAATGGCAGAAAGCCAATAGCTGGGCTTGTCTTCCAGGTCCAGACCAGTGAATTACTTTGATAGTGTGGACAACGTCCCAGTGCTCTTAATGTGAAATCAATACACCCTCGTCCAGTAACAAGTGTATTAACGCTTGACCTGAGGATCGCCGGTTCTGGTTTTTATCCTCTCTCTCTCTCCGTCTGTTCTTCAGAACGGCTCCATAAGTTTGAGGACAGCTTTTATTTTCCTGACAGCAAATACACACATGTAGCTGAGGCTGCTTTTCATGTTATATTGGACACTGCAGGGTCTTGGCTGAATCAGAGATATCGCCCGGACTTCACACTGTTACAAATGTATTTTGACACCTGTGCATTACTCTACGACGAGGCTTTCTGAGGGGATTTGCTTTCACGCGACCGACGAGATCTTCAGTGACGTCCAACACCGATGCTGAGTGATAACTCCTGGCTCAAAGCTGAGTGCTGCAGATCATCACAAAGGTTTCAGATGGGGTTTGAGATCTGAGCATGGTGTGGCAGCAGCATCACGCAGAATCAAGAACGGGCCGTCTACAAATGGCTGCTTGTCCTAATTTGAAGGCCCAAAATCTAGAAATGAGTACATGAAGCTTGAAGTACTCAAAAGGCACTTCTGGCAAGAATGAGTGTTATAATATGGGAAATGTATTTAAGTGTGTATTTACAGACGTCAGTATTCAAGATTGAAAATCAACAATGACTATTTATTATATCACCTCAATATTAACAGCTGTGTACCACTTCAGATTGTCCAAAACATTTCCTTGTTCTTTCATTCTCATATTCATACAGACGACATTAGTCCTCAAATATATTACAGGCTATAGATATTTTAAAATACAATATTATAAAGTTAGGGGGAAACTGAGGTTTTCTTCAAACTGCGAATGTAAATTCACTCAATTTTGTTTGTGGCAAGTTAGAGTAACTCTGGTTTAACCAAAGTTATATTTGGGACTAGTAAAATTCCACTTCCTGTCTTGCCAGGATGCCAAATTGAAACGCCCTGTTGAGGTCAGCGTATTTACCTTGTGGGAATAGGTGCTTACATATGATATTTACTGCAGTATTAGTCTTTGTTTTCTTTAAGATTTCCGAGTTCTCATATTCCATTGAGTCCAAAGAGCAGATTTTTATTCCACTCAACCTTAATAAAAGGTGATTATGCAAAAATTTAACCACAATCAAGATTAAAGTTTAATATATTCAAAGTCAAATCTGCTCCATAATGAATAATGAAGACGTTCTTCACAGACTATTTGGCTCAGAAACACCTCAACGTGATTTCTCCTTTGTTTTACTTCCTGATGTCCACAAACACCAGAAGACACGAGAAATCTGCTTAAAAATCAATTGTCAAATTGTTCTGTTGTGGTGTCTCCTGGTGGATCGTGTTTTAATAAACCCTCTGTTTGTCCTCTTGACCGCACCGTGTCACCGGCTCCTCCTCCTGTCGGGCCCCCCCGGCGCTCCCAGTCGCCTCACCTTAAAGGAGGAGGCCACAGATCAATACGTTTGATGGGGAGGCAATAAGCAGCCCTATTAAGTGACAAAGGTTTACTCTGTAACAGCTGGGCTGGCGCGGGAGCCGAGCTTGTCTGACTAATGAATCGTGAAACAATCAGGCAGTAGCCATTTGTGTTTAGATCTGTAAATATGGCGCGGTACAAGTGCCAGACCATCGCTGGCACTCCAGCTGGGGCCACAGATGGTCTGGATTGGAGGCGAGGCGCAGGCAAACCGTTAGCTCCTCCGGCCCACACCGCACCGCACCTCCTCTGTCTCTGAGTGACAACTTCACTTTCGCGCTAACTTATCCCGCCTGCCCCACATCGGGAGCCAGGATTTGGTTAAAAAAAAAAAAGAAGAAGATAGAAAAAAGCTGACAGCTCCTGAACGGGAGCCCAGTCGACGAACAGTCCTGGTGCACAGGGAACCAGGGGGAGGAGGAGGAGGAGGGGGGGGGAGCCGTGATGATCCTGCTATTTAAAGACATGATCAACCTAATTAACCTTGGGATGCCAATGACTAATTCTGAGGCGGCTCGTCCACCACAAGAGTGCAGGAGTGGAAGCCTCATAAATCTCACTAATAAGAAGCACTTTCTCAAATATCGGGAACACGAGCTGGTCATTATTTGGCCGAGGATTGAAAACACTGTGGGTTTTATCAGTGGAGCGGGGGGGGGGGGGGGGGGGGGGGGGGGGGGGGGCGATGGGGGCGGAGATGGGCTGTATTTCACCCGCCGACAGCTGAGTAAATACAACAACATTCAAATAGACAAATAAGAATTCATTTCAAAGAGCTTTTGTCATTCGCCGGCGCAAATGATTGAAATGATTGAAATAGAGTCAGAGTGTATTCTGGAGGGGGGGGGGGGGTTAGCGGGGATGTGGAGTGGGAGGGAGTGGGGGGGGGGGGGTTAGTGGGGATGTGGAGTGGGAGGGAGTGGGGGGGGGGGGGGTCGGGGTGGTGTCCTTGAAGATAGAGCTATGAAAGAGATGAAAGGTTTATTTAATCTATTTTCAAGGTAAAATGATCTTCCGGCACTTTCCTCCACACATTGGGTGCAGCCCGATGTGGAGGCAGCACAAAGCCATTACAATGGCCCCAAGTCTATTAAACTGAATGACAGACGTTGTTTACAGCCCCGAGTGCTTCTGCAACCGGCGCCATTATCGTTGCATACTGATGCAGGCGGCGTCAACGGCAGGATTGGCTGTCATTATACACACAAGGACGGGGGGGGGGGGCGTCTTTGAGCGGCGTTTATCGGCGTTTGGAAGGGACTTGTTAACCCGCTAATCACTAGATGGTTACTTTCATTACTTCCACCGGACGCTGATGTTTTAGTTATATCCAGCAAACTGGCCACGATAAAGGATTTTTAAGTTTCTACTCGAGAGGAGTTGAAGTGATTGTATAAAGGAAACAAACTAGAATATAGAAATAGAATCTGGCCCATAAATATCTGCCATTTTTGGGATATTTCGATCCAGATTCAACTTGTTATTGTGGCTTTTCTGTCCCAGCTCCACCAGGCCTGAGAGGACCCGACCCAAGCCGGACCCGAACCTCTCAGGGATTCTGTTTATCGAGTCCAAACCCGATTACAGGAGATTTCAGTGTGAAAAAAATGAAGTTGATAGACAACGTGAACGCACCAGAACAGAATATCACTTTAAAATATTTGTCCGAACCCGGCACAAAGTGTTGGGACCCCCTCGGGACCTGGCCCCAACTGTCGGGTCCTGATTCGGGTCAAGGCCCCCACACTCTTATACAAAATGCATAGATGATTAAACATCTGTAAATGGAGGATTTTACTGTGTCAGGTTTATTTTGAAGGTATTTTGGCATCTTAAATGCAATGATTTGATGCCGTATTTAAATCTCCGTGTAGCTTAATGCTTTTTAAAAGTCCTTCGTCACGAGGCGTTGACATTATTTTTAACCGAGTGCAGCTTTCACAACGGTCCCATGCAGCCGATATTCAGATGTTCAGCCTGCTCCTGCTCCGCCGTGTGCTGCGGGGATATTTATGGGCGTCTAAATGTGAATGAGCAGGTCTGCAGAGCACCTCGTTTCGTTGTGGTAATGATGCCGGGGCCCAGACCTACTGTCCTTGCCCCTTCAGTCCAGTGAATACAAACCTAGGCAATGGAACTTTTTGCGCAACGTTAACTGTCACGACCGGCGGCGGCGGCGGCGGCTGGAAATGGCTTAACTAAACTGTCAGATCTAATAAAGCCAATAAAGGGATCAGATAAATGTTTATTACATAGTGGGAAAAGATCATTTCTGGACAGAAATTGAGGATGACCTTTCCGGATAATTCCTCGCTGCCCCCCCTCTCCTCCACCCCCCACCCTCCTTCTGCTGGATAAATCACCGGGTCCCTTTTGTTTCACGGCTGACGGCGTCTTGCTGACGTGGGATTGTTAAAACCTTCGCCGGCTCTCCTTTCTTTGTCTCCCCAATTACAGGAGCCCTCGGAGTCTGAACGCCACCTCCACCCACAGACAGGGGCAGGCTGCTGTGCTCCTGCTGCTCCTGCTGCCCCCCCCCTGTCAGAGGAGGTGAGAATGAAAATACCAGAACTCATCAGAATCTCTGCTGCTGAATATCTGCTGCACTTCCAGGTGGGATTAAAGGAATAGTTCACCAAGTATGGAGTTGAGCCCCTGAGGTGAATAGCTTAGTTTAGCATAAAGACTCACTCTGTCCATATTCGTCCTTGCTACATTTACGCCTGACGTCCACATGAGCCTGAGAAGTTTCGACGATGAATGCAAAGCTACATCCGTGTTGTTTTCTAAAACTAAAACCTTCTCTGCCCACATTAGTGCTGAAGCTCTGTATCAGTAATATTTCCAGTCCATAATAACACCTGTCACGTGACCATGTGCTTACCAGTATGAACAGGAAGTGGATTGGTCTATTCGTCAGTTGGTTGCTCGGTTACAGAAAATATTACGACCGAGAAACAACGAAGGTGAAAAAGGAAGCGCTGCAGAGTTTTCAGTTTAAGGTGAAGTTTAAGAGGGAATATATTCATTCTAAAACTAAAATGTCGCTTTTGTGGATGCAGCCTTCAACCAGCAGCCTTGGTGTTAACGGCTCGGTAAAGCACAACCATATCTGCCCATTGACGTCCAAGGCAAGCGCTCGTTGTCTATGAGTAAAGGGTGTGTGTGTGTGTGTGTGTGTGTGCGAAACTGATGCAAAATTCAAGTTTAACGCCGAAAAACCTGTAACACTCATCAAATATGGACGACGACACCGACCCACGAGCACCTGCGTCCCACAGGTTCACTGCTGAACAGATGTGGCGTGATGGGATCAGGTTAGTCAGGGGGTGGTGTTGGGGGGGGGGGGGTCGAAGATGCTTCCTTTATCTTCCTCTCAGAAACCCCCACCCTCCTCCTCCTCCTCCCCGCCGCCCCTCCTTGGCCTGTCCTCTGAGCTACATGTGGCATGGCTGCCTACTGCTTCCTGTGACAAGCCAAGCTGTCCGCTGACCACTTCATTTTTGATGTTGGCAGGCGAGTGTCGAGGCGTGGCAGCCAATGTGTGTGTGTGTGTGTGTGTGTGTCTGCGTGTGTGTGTGTGCACAAACACACGGGGTTGGAGGGAACACCGTCCAAGAAGAAGAAGAAGAAGACGAAGAGTTTCCAAATGACCAAACACAGGCTGCTTGATGAGTGTTTGCTCAGACGTCCATCATTGTATCTCTGTTTGTCTTTCATTCTCCTTTCTTCTTTCCTTTGTGTTGATATTTGTATTTCTGTCGGTCTTGGCCACAGGTTTTTGTTTTTCTTTAACAAGTGTTTCTATGTCTTTTATTCTCCTGCTGTTTAGGGTCTTTTTGTTTCTCCTCCTGTTTCACTTTTGTGTTTAGACGCCTACTTTCACGTTCTGTCCTCTGTGTTTGTCTTTTCTTCATGGAGTCCAATCCCTGTTGTCTGCTCTCGGTTTTTTCTTTACTTTAAAGTTTTTGTCTATTGTCTTTGTTTCTCTTTATCTTTCGAGGAATTCTTTCTTTCCTTACATCCATGTCCAAAGTGTGGAGTTACACCACAGTCATCATCATGTCTTCTTCATCCTTCTAGTTTCTGTCCTTTTTCTTTCTCAATTGTTTCTTTATTCTTTTTAATTTTCAGACTTAAATCTTTAAAAAAAACTCCAGATCTTTGGTTTGTTTGTTTACTTCTCAGCAGGATGACGTGAAAACTACTGAACGGATTTTCACGAAAGTCGGTGGAAGGAGGAGACGTGGATCCAAGGTGCAGATACAGGAGTTTGATGTTTTCACTGATTTCCCAGAGATTAAATATTGAATCTTGATAAAATAAATCAGTCATATATAAGTGTCTGATATCTATGAGTGTCTGTTACTTGGTGCAGCTTGATTGAATTTAAGGGGACTGTTAGGAAGTTGTGTTTTCGTCTGTTTGTTTCTTTGATATTTTGTAAGATTATGCAAAAGCTAGAAAACCTATTTCCATAACATTTGGTGAAGGGGGGGGGGGGGCAAGGAAGCACATATACAAATTTGGTGCAGGTGTAATTTGGTTCCCCCGAATCAGGGGCCGGATTTTATTGATTTCTCAGAGAATAGTTCATGGATTCTGATGAAAATAATCAGACATGTTTAGGAGACTGATATTTCTGAATGTGTGTGTGTGTGTGTGTGTCTGTGTGTGTGTGTGTGTGATCATAGCTATGCAGAGTGGGAGTATATGAGGCAGGAGTGTGTGTGTGTGTGTGTGTGTGTGTGTGTGTGTGTGTGTGATCATAGCTATGCAGAGTGGGAGTATATGAGGCAGGAGGGCCTCACCCAGCCCATTAGATGTGAGCACTGGCCTGTGAGATGTTGTATCACTTTAATTAGCGGGGGGCTGTGGGCCACGGCGTGAGGAGATGTTTTAGTCACTGCCTAAAGCCACGGCCCCCCCCCCCCCCCCCCCACGCCGGCCCACCACCGCCACCACCTCCCCACGCCCCCCCCGCCCTGACCCCTCTCACCCGCTCCTCCCCACCCTCATGTAAAAAGCTTCGTCAGGCTTGGTTTCCTCTCTGAACCTTTTGTCACTAATGACAAGACGGCTTTTGTTGTGACGGCGACACATCTCGCCCTTTGTCAGGTGGGAAACGATACGTCCCGTTCAAATATTTTAATTCGAACCCCCATGTTCAAAAAAAAAAGGAAGAAGATCTCTTTAACCTCGTCTTTAATTGCAGCCGCACGTCCACGTTACCCGATCGTTTATTCAGCCTTTCTGCCTCCGGCCTCGACTGGATTTGAGAAAACTGGGCAAAACCTAAACGCTGTCACACCGTCTGAATAAATTGCAAAATAATGAACATTTTAGATAATTACGGCGGATCAGAGCACGCTGAATGCACCCTGGCAGCGAGCCAGCCCCCGCAGACGGTCAGGGATGGAGCCATAGAGAGCCGGAATGGGGATTGTGGGTAATTGGACTCATTGTCCCATTGTAGGAGCTAATGAAGTGATGCAATTGAAAGGATGATTCTTTGCAATTGTCTTAAAAGTAATTCAGCAGCTTGTAGCGTGGGGCAGTTTGTACGAATAACAATAATAAGGTGTCGTGTAAGGACACACAGGGTTTGTCATTAAAAAATAAAAGTAAGGGGAATTAAATGAAGCAGCAAATTACGGCAAATTATGAGAGCTTCAATAGATTCTATTAAAGGTGCTAATAATACAGGTAAAAAGTAGTTTTATCCAAATTGAACATCAAGAAAACAAAGACTCCGAGTCCATAACATGACAGTAACACGCTGTGATGCATGTTACAATCATTTCCTGTCAGAGGTCGTGTTTAAAAGAACACAAGCAGAGTGGAGATTGATGTCAGAGGTGAAATCTGTTGGACAATAGCCTCCTAATGGCCGGTGTCACATCCCATGCTTCTCTCTGTTCGGGCGGGGCTGGGGGGACGTGGGACTGGAAGGTGGAGGAGGGTTGGGAGGGGGAGGGGGTTTGATGGGGGGGTGGTGCTGCAGCTTTTTTTATCGCCATCATAAAAGTTTACACGACCGCCATCTCTTACAATCCATATTGACAGGAGTTCTGAGAGAAAAGCCTCCTGGCCTGAAGGAACGAGGGGAGAAAGGACAGATCCTGTTCCAGCCGTAGGTGCAACATGCCCTCGTAATAGGTGAGGGGGAAATATAGACTTATGGAAGATGAAATGAGGCGTGAATGACCATAAGCGTGAAGACAATTACACCCTTCGGAAATCGTATATTTGTGAGGATCATTTCTGGAGGAATCCGCGCGCTCGGACCCGCCGGGGTTACGGCATCAGCTCTTGAACTCTCCTTGAACTTGGAGAAGAACGGTCGCTGGAGTGGGACGTGGCTATCTGCCCCTGCATCTGGTTATTTTAGCTCCAATTTGCTGCCTAATGCCACAATTACCCTGATCTATGGCTCGAGTCACCCCTTTAATGGCTCAGTGTCAAAATCAGCACATTCGCAGAAGCACAGGGCCCCGAGAGGAAGCCGTGACTTTGCCCCGTTGATGGCTCGACTGATTCGGGAAAGAACGTTTTTTTTTGTCCTGATCCGAACGGACTCGAGGTTAAGAGCAAAACAAATAACCCGACAGATAAAACCGACTGACGGCAGAAGAAAGGATTAATCTCTCGAAGTCTCCTTTATAGACGTCATAATGTTTGTAATAAGAGCCCAAGTATGAGACAGACTGAGGTTAATAAAACCGTTAAAAAGTGGGAAACCTGATAAAAGCCCTGGATGACGTCAGTGGTTTTTCCTCCTTAATGTTCTCTGTCAACGAAACTGATTCTTTCTGCTGTTATCGAACGTCGTCCTCGTCGTCTGTATCCGAAATCTTTTAGAAGACGTTCACAAATAAAATGAAAGAAGAGTACGGACAGAAGACTTCGTTCATTTCTAACGTTAATAAGCTAAAACGCTACGTAAATAATAATATAAACAAAAATGTTTGCTGTCTTAACACCTCCAAAGCGGAGTAAACTCTGGATAAGACTATAATGTGCGATATTACTATTCTGATAGCATGATGCAGAGGATACTGCAGTGTGCAGAGAGTGACTCTGCTCTGGCTGCACAGACTCCTCTCTCAGCGATGAAAAGCTGCCCCCCGAAGTCCACTCCATCACGGCATGGCTCCCTGCCCTCGCTGTGGCGTGACTGGGACAAGGATGAGTGGCGGTAAAGGACAAACTCATGGACACCAGTTGGGCTCCCGGAACCAGCACACATTATTACCCCCAACAGAAGCCGAGTGGAGGCGGGAGCCAGGAGCCCGTCCTCGGCACAGCTTCGGTGGGAGAGGCAAAAACAGATGGCCACCCCCAGCAAGACATTAGCAGCAGAGATTTGAAAACATCTTGAAGCCCCTGTCGCCACACAGGGACTGTGGTCAGGAGGCTAATGGGAGAAGAGTAAAACATGGGAGTGAACGGTGAAATGAGCCGCTGCCCGAGATGCGTGGGTGAAATATTCAAAAGGCCAACGTCCGCCTGAACACGAGGAAACTGCTGAGTTAGACCGAATATGATGATACCGGAAAATAACAAGCCAATTAAAATAGAGATCTGCTCCCGTCTTCATCGACAACCTGAATGACACCGTCACCCAGCGCCCAGTTGTTCATCTTTGAGTCACATATTCTACAGGAGGAGGAAAACAATAACCCGAGGGGACACGAGTCATTGTCTCCAGTTGCTGCGGCGACTGGTGATATTTGTCCCCGCGGCGCCAGGAGACCCGTGAACAGAGGATCTGACTCTTCCTGGACATATTCTCCACACCTGCGCCCGGAGTGCAGCGGGTTGGCATTTCAAACTTTATCACCTGTCACAGGAGAGACACCGGCTGCTCTGGAGAGCATTGCACCCCCCCCCCCCGCTCCACCTTCACCCCCCCAACCCTTCCCTCGCGACACATCACACCCGTCCTTGGAAGTCATGCTTGGACAGAGGAGACGAGGATTTCCCCAGTGGGAGGCTGCAGCCGCTGGCCAGCCGACGTCCATATTGTCTTCATGTCTCCTAATTGATTTGAGGACTGTGACATCGTCTTGATCATGTGAAGAGAAGAAAGAATTCAATAAACCTGAGTAGAAAAATATAAGAAAACCTTTTATTATATTTTAGTACATACATACACACACACACACACACACACACACATAAACACATAAACGGAAAGGTGATGAAACTCCAAATCCAAAATGATTTAACTTTTAGTTAGTTAAGTTTTATATTAGCACTATTATTAGTAACATATCAAATCATTATTATTGTCTGAATGTAGTCAGGGGTCCCCACGACCATAAATCTGTGTGTGTGTGTGTCTGTATGTGTGTGTGTGTCTGTGCGTGTGTGTGTGTCTGTGCGTGTGTGTGTGTCTGTGCGTGTGTGTGCTGGCAGTCTCCAGGGGACGCAGTGATCAAGGTGACACGTCTCTCTGGTCTCCATGGGGGGTGTCTGGGCTTCAGAAGGCCATGGGTGTCACAGCAACAAAACCCCACACTGGATGATGTCATTCTACACACACACACACATACACACACACACACACACACACCAATGCCACTACCGATTGTGAAAGGCTGGGTTGTGAGTCTCTGCGTGTCTGCGCTACAGATGCTAGTAATGCTAACTTTTAAAAACACACATTTATCAAAGAGTGTCGTCCTCCGCCGCCTCAACGTACGACTGTGTTACTATTAACTGTCATGTCTGTATCTGTAGAGACACCAGGACTCTGAAGGAGTGAAACCACTTTCCACCTGCACTGAGAAAAGACTGGGAGGGGTGGGGTGGGGGGGGGAGTCATGTCTGTGGAGATGAGGACCGGTCGGCTGAGGGAGGAGGGTCAGCCGCCCCCCGCTGTTCCGGCGTTGGCAGCTATTATGGTACAAGTACTAGTCATAATCTGTCCTAGTCTGCTACGCCCACTCAGTGTCTGTGTCTGCGTGTGCGGCGCGATCATCAAAAGTGCACGCCGGGGGGGAATTAGGGAATTAAACATAATGTCAGCAATAACACAAAGGACCTTGGTTTAACATTTCAGCCTGTGTCCCTGCTGCAGCCCAGAGCGGAGCCAGCCCCGGTCTGAGGCTTCTTCTTCATGCACGTTTCATCTACAGGGACGAAACGATGGAGATATTCACTGTGCGTACAGGATTTAGTTTGGAATTCTATTATTTTATTGATACTATTAATAGCAGACAGATTTTTGTGTGTTTGGATATTAGTGCAAATATGTTGCATTGTTTAAACTGCAGCAAATAGAAGAAACATTGACGTGGTGCTGACATTTGTATTCTGACAGGGATGACATCATCATACATCTACATAAAACACACGTTTAAACTAAATATTAACACTGAAACTTTGGGAAGGAGTTTGTGAAAATAAACATTTGTGCATTGAGGAATCTGGAAAGTAGTTTTAGTTTCAGGCCTTCAATCATCCCAAGATTCTGCTTATGAACGGCCTGAAAATTCCTTTCTCTGCATAAACACACACACACATATACAGTCAAACACACATATGCTACAATGCACACATGCAGACACACACACACACACACACACACACACACACACAGAAAAAACATCCCTTCTTCATGTTCACAGTTCTCAGTCATAAATCCCTCCCCTCCCAACACACTCCAACACCCACACATTTTCACCCTCTGCTTTTCCAAGTTCTTACCCCCCCCCCCCCCCCCCCCCCCCCACACACACACACACAAACCCACGCATACACACACACACACAAACCCACACACACACACCCACACACACAAACCCACGCATACACACACACCTCCTCAACCAAACTGCTTGAGCCACTTGCCTGCCAGGGAGGCAAGATGGCCCTCCAGCCCTCCAGCCAATCAGACAGCTTGGCTCGCACGGGAGATCACAGGCCAGCTGATGCAGCCTCCCGATTCCTTTCTTCGTCTGCTCTTCTGGAAACTTTTGGAAGCGAGCGCAGCATCGACGAGCGAGCGAGCGAGCTTCACAGGTCTGCTGGAGAGAGAGAGAGAGAGAGAGAGAGAGAGAGAGACTGATGACACACGGAGCGAAGGTTCAGGGTGTGTGTGTGTGTGGGGGGGGGGGTTCTATTCTCCATGTGCTTGGGAGCATAAAAAATACCAAAATCAATCTCATCCCTGTGATTCCAGTGATGAGTAATGTTTGGTTAGCTTAGCACGAAGCCGGGAAAAGGCTAAAACAACTGGTTGTATTAAAGGTGTCTTAACAATAGATCTATTAATAAAGGCTGGATGTTAATGAAGGCTTCGTACAAACAGTCACAGCTGAGAGGAAGCTCTAAATGTGACACAGGAATGATGACATACATTTGTAGTAGTGTGATAAAAGAGCAAAGGGAACTGGAAATTATTAGATAAATACATAATTAGGGAATAAAATCAGTATCATTGGATTCTGTAGCACAGACTGAGAACTGTACAGATGTGGTGCTGATTACTTCTTTAAGTATTACTATATAAACAGGATTTATGAATTTATTAAGATAATACTGACAAATCAGAGACTGTTAGAAATTGTAAATCCTTCTGAGCAACGCTGTCATTTGATCACAGGAGACATCACGAGTAATTTCTCATATCATTTTATGTCAAAATGATGTTTGTTCCTTTGGTTTGTCGACAAATGAAGCCTATTGTTTCCTTATATACGTCAGTAGCTGTGATTGTGTTGTGCACAGCAACTTGACTTTATGGGATGTAACAGAGTCGTTTCAGCTGATCCTGAAACAGCAGAACGAGCTTGGTCTCACAGATCACCGACAGCCCGAGCAGCCAATGAGGAAGGAGTGCGTGCTCACGCTCGCCGCGGGAGGGGAAGTGCAGGTCATGCTAAGTGGCATGTGGCTGAGACGCGGAACTACACGCTCCAACTGTTCCACCTTGAAGATCTGCGAGAGGAGAGAGATTTTCCAAATGAGGAGGTGCAGAGGATCTATTTTTAGATTTTAAACACGTCTCTATTTGTGTACGTGTCAAGATAAATAGCGTTCATGCAGAGTGGTGACATGTTGGTAATATCTCTACGTCATCTTGACAAACGCACCACGGCTACACTCGGTCTCCCTCAGGTGTCGTCACTGGATGATCATTTAACTCTTTCGCTCAGTTTCACTCATTCAATTAGTGTCGGGAAGTGGAAACAGTTATTTCCTGTGTCCACGTCTCCAGAAGAAATGTCCCGCTCATTAGTGTGATTCCGTGTTGGAGCTCCTCCAACATTTTAAGATGAGAAGAGGAGATCCTGGGTGAAATGAAGGATGAACAACTGTATCTGAAGATGTTTTGGCCACAATAATAAAAAATATAATATTTGTGCACACGGAACCTACTGAGAAAAAATATCCAGACTTCGTAGAAACATAATAAAACTTTCACGTGTTTAATTCAGTTTAGATTTGGGTCAGTTTTTGATGCTGTGCTACAATATTTAGTTCGAACCTTCAAGTCTCTGAATTTGCTCATATTTACAATTTTTTTTTACAGTAACAGCAAGTGAGGCTCATGGGAATCGTAGTATTTGAACCATCCTCCATAAACAAAACATCATTACTCAGAAATGAAGTCGACATAACAAAAAATGATGCCATTAAATCTGCCGTAGTCCAATATTCATTGTAAAATAGGTGTTTCTTTTTTGGTCAACATTGAAAATATTATCAAAACAAAGGTCTAAAATGTTTTTTTCCTCTTCCTCCATCCACACATTTACACTTATTACATTTACACCCGGCGTCTACATGACTCTGGAGTTTTCCAGCCCTGAACACTGAGGAAACACGAGTTGGGCTGCGTTGTAATCTGGAAGGACAGAAACTAAAAGAATACCATACACGTAAAAGACACTGACGAAGACTCAACTCGGAAAGACGAGAAGGTTCGAGAGCGTTTGGTGATGAAGGCTGACGCCGGGTTTCAACAGCCTCCAGCTGCTCCACCCAGGCTCCTCCTCCTCCTCCTCATCTGAACGCTCCGGAAACGTTCCTGTTGTTGTGAACGAGTCGGACCCGGAACAATCTCCTGCTGCTTCTTCACATGTGAGAGACAAGGTCCAGAAAACGTCTGGACAACCTTCCAGACATTTTATGGCGTTTCGAGACTGAATCCAGCGGCCGTCTGTGCGCGGGCTGTCATTTGAAATGAAACAATAAATAAAATGGCACCTAAAACTAGTTTTAATCATTGAGATTAAAACACGGTAATAGGCTGTAAAACACACAGACACACACACACACACACCGACACACACAGACACACACATCCGTATCTGTCTGGAAACAGCCATCTGCCCACACAACACACACCACGCCGCACACTGAAGTGAAAATCACATCCTCGTTCTACCGGGAGGCGAAAACTGTTGTGTGATTATGATGAACTGGTTAAACTGCAATTACGCCGGCGAGCGATGGGAGAGGAGACGACAGCAGTTTAGACGACAATTTGGGAGGCGGCTGCCGTGGCTGCTGCAGCTGGGGCCTGTTTTAATGCAGTAATTGATAGACTCTGCCAGTCACTAGTGGGTTCAGAATTAAAACTCAAATTATCATCATTAGGCACCCCCGCGCTAATTGCTGCATCAATTGCACATCGGCGTTTTTGTTTTTCATTATAAAATTTACACTTGTGTTATTTAATTTCATCAGCTGCACCGACGACGTCCACTAAGGCCTCGGGAAGTTTCTCTCTCTTCGTGGTGATGAACACGGGATGGGTGTCGGTCAGATGGGGCCAAACGAAAAAACCCTCGCTGGTTTGGATACGAAAGTCAAGCCGATTGTGTCTCCATCGCCCCCTGGTGGCTGGCTGCAGTGTAGGTCCTGAACCACACCTCCCCCCATGTGAGCAGATGGGACCAAAGTCAAAAGTCAAAATACATTTTACTCAAAGATTGTTTCTCTAAATTTAGGCAGAACTCAAAACACTGATATGTGTTTCTGATAAGTTTTGGTTTTTGATGGAACGAGGTGACATGTTGTGATTGACAGATGATGAATCGGCGGGGCCCGGCTATGATCCCATGATCGCTTCTTTCCAGACTCTCTCTCTTATTCCAGGTTTACTCTCTGGATTGTAGGAGGAAGTGGAGATGTGTCGTCCATCTTTATACTTTAGATGCTTATGAATCAGTGGGGATTGTGGCTGTGCCTGATAAAGTCCTGTCAGTTGGAACGTCTGCGTTCACGGTGTCGACAGCGTGACCTTTTCAGATCCTGCTCCAAGTAAGAGGACACAGCGGTCGTAAGGAAAGTACAGTCAAAGTTCTCGGGTTTTGCTAACGACACATAATCCTCATTCATGATTCTTCCTGTTAACATTGCGTCTGCACATCAATGTGTTATTTCAACAGAATCTCTTGTTTACAAAGCGTTTGTCCTCCCACAGCGGGTCACAGGAGGAATGTAAGTCGTGAAAATTCATCTCTTGAGTTAGGAAAACATATCTACGTACATGAGTATAAGCAACAACTTCACTGTAACCACTTCACTTGGTAATATGAAATATTTACGACGTATTTCAACGTCCCCAAAACCTGCGTGGGTTTAGAAAACTATGACATGAAAAGTAGGAAAAAGGAGGAAGAAATAAAAGATAGAAACTCTGCAAATGAAGCAAATCTACAGGGCAACGAGATCCGTGCTGAAAACAAACACAGGTTACGTAACATTAAACGTAAATAGACAAATTAATAGAAAACAAAAGCAGTTATAATGAGACCAAATGACAAACAAAACAAAACAATCCTGCCGTCACTTTGAAAATAAGAAAGCTAAACTGTTGTGAAATCCTCTTTATCAAAACATACACAGTCACCTTGCCCCCAGCTCACTTTGTGCCTGTGTGTGTGTCTTTGTGTGTGTGTGTGTGTGTGTGTGTCTTTGTGTGTGTGTGTGTGTGTGTGTGTGTTTCATATGGTAAGCCCATACATACTGCAGATATATGCTGAGCAGGCTAATTTTCTCTCAGACTGACAAGAATGAGAGAGAGAGAGCGTGTGTGTGTGTGTCTCTGTGTGTGTGTGTGTGTGTGTGTGTGTGTGCGTGCGTGCCCTTGACAGCAGGCCTGACCTGCTGTTATCCAGCTGTAACACAGTCAAACACTGAACAATCAGCCTCTGCAGAGCTGCCAAGCATTTAGCAAGATGTAAATTAGCCAACACTGTATTCACAGCAGAAGTGAACTGGTCAAACGTAACACGGAACCTGGTGTCGACCAGAGAACTACACATCACACGTAACTGCAGAGGAATCGATACGACAACAACAACACAACTGATGCAGGATCCCTGGTAACACTTTATTTGTGTGATTAGCAGAGTCACAATCCTTTATATTAATGCTTTCATGTTTACGTTGCGAGCAGCTGACCTTGGACCAACTTTTTAACGTTAATCTATCGTCGTTACCTCTGAATGACGTCAGTTACAGATCGTCACGACCTTTCCGGCTCTTTACAGTGACGAGTCCTGCAGAGCTGCAAACCAGCAGAACTGCTGCGAACACCGAGTCCTTCTTCAAGAGTCTTCTCCCTCCTCACTAAAATCTGGCCCAATTAGAGAATATTAATGATTGTTAAATGTGCATATGTTGGAGCTGGAAAATGGGAAGGTTAATAGACAGGCAGCATCACGCGATCACATTTATCAGTTTCTATTTATCTCTCCTTGGGAGGTGGCAGGTTTACAGTAAATACCTTCTGTCCCCCTAATTTCCTAATGATGGTGATAATGATGGAGAATGGCGCAGTCATTAGCAAGGACAGGCTCTGTGCATCACTCTGTCAGCCACGTCTCTCCCAGGCCCGCGATGAGAAGTGATGGGGCCCAGCTGTTCCCCACATCCTCTCCCCAAACTGAACCTCTCCCAGAGACAGAGGAGAGGGGGATCGATGGAGAGAGAGAGAGAGGAGAGAGAGAGGAGAGAGAGAGAGGAGGAGGAAGTAGAAGCAGAGAGGAGACCTGGATACCTGCCGACCAAGAGAGGACGCAGAGGTCACAGAGCCATTATGAGGCAATGATCCCGTTCGCCAGCAGAGCGCTGAACTGAGAACAAGAGAAAACAAAACAAGTGTTCACGCAGGTGTTCAAACCAAACACTTAACATCAGCGTTGCATGATGGGAAATGTTGAAGTATCGTACCAGAAGCTTAAAACGATTGTATATTGAGGAAGATCATCGAACGCGACCAGAGAAGGGATGGGACGCTCGATACGAAGCTGTGTCGAGATTCCGAAGAGATTTACTGAACAGAAATTATCCTTTTCAAGGCACAGGGCTCTTATTTTGAAACATTACACAGGAAGGACTTGTGTTAAGCGTGCGAGTCACAGCATCACGTTCATCATCACAAGCATGATTGGCTGGAAAGACGTCACGTGAGGAGAGATGTGTGAACACAGACGTGATCCATGTTGTATTATCCAGATTACAGCTAATAATGCTATCGCAAAATTATCAAATAACCGTACATCATGCGTTATTGATCGAACATCGTATAAATATGATAATTATCGTACATCTGGCAACACCGGGCGATATCACTGATATCAGCTAACGCTTTCCTGAGAGACAATTAGTTCAATCAGAACATTTGAATAAACACCTCACTCATTGATAATAGTCTACAAGCTAATATTTAGCAAAAAGTATGTTAACAAATAGCAACAGCATGATGCCTGACATGAATATCATGCTTTCACTTTATTTAGTTGCAGGCTACATGCTAGCACTTTAGCATTACAGACTGAATGATAGCAGTCTGCGTGCTAACACTTTGATGGGACATGACGTTAAGTAATGAGACAACTCTATGTTAAAGGCACCACACTTATATTGAAACATTCAAAATGTATGAAGCCACGAGGTAAACAACAAAAATGTGATAATATTTAATGTCCGACTTCCCTCCTTGAATAATGCTTAGTGCGCTCTGTGCTAAATACTCACAGGGACACTTGGTACAGTGCTAAAAACCACCAAGACTTATATTCCTACAATCACTATTTTACCAGTCTTCACTTTATTCTCCACCTTTAATTTCTCGTACTTCTCTGCACCTTAGTCGCCAACCAGTCGTTTTATTTTCCAACATCTCCTTCCCTTTCACTCTGGCTCCCTCTCCCTTCCCTCTCCCTTCCCTCTCATTGCACTTATTTTAATTGTGCACACTCTCTTTGTCTCCGCCCCCCCCGTCTTAATTAGTAGTCCACACCACATGCACTACTATCAGCCTTGCAGAACATGTTACAATTAGAGCCGACAGCCAAATATTCCTCTTTTGCAACAGATTCATTTGAGAGTGAGGCTTATCAGGCGGGGCCTTGCTTGTCCTGTGCGGCGATAGCTTTCCGTCAACGAGCGCCGAGTAATAGAGTAATCTGTCAGGGCCGCTAGCATTATCGGAATTAAAGTTAAACACTCGCAATCCACTGTATAAATTCAGGGGAGAATAAAAACGAACATTTTCATTTGTCTTCCTCGTCCTTTTAACCATTTGTCTCTTTGTTAATCTTCGTGCAGAGTATTGAATCCTTCAGAAGTACATATTTGGCAATTAGGCACTGAGGCCTGGCTGATAATGCGTTGCGTAAAAAACCTTAAGTTGAATAAATCATGCCCCCCCCATCCCCCCCGCCCCCCGAAAAAATTGAGTCGGGCTGATTTAAAACAAGCGATGTTCAAAAATTTCAAAGTCACCTCTGATGAATAGCGCAGGGTGATTAATTCATGATGGGCTACGCCACCTTGTCAGGCCGAGCCCTTCACCGGGTAATGGCAACACATGCATAATAGAGAGATGGTTCTCTGCCTCCCCTCGTTGTCTGAGTGACTTCAAAAGAATTAGAAATGAAGCCGTCAAATGACATCTGCTGCGTTACTTTTCTCAAACAGTTGTTTCAGAACCGGGGAAGTCGATCACATTTGAGTCTCTAATGGGGCGAAATGATTTGAGCCAACAAGTTTGAGTAAAAACTTATATTTTATTTGGTTTATGTCGATTAAAGGATCAGTGTGTAGAATTGAGTGACATCTAGTGGTGAAGTGTCATGTTGCAGCTGAACAGCCCCCCCCCCCCCCCCTCCAAACATGACTTCAGTTGTCATAGAAACTCAAAAGGATTTTAGTTTGTCCAGTCTGGGCTCCTGTAAAAAAACATGGCTGCCTCCGTAGAGAGGACCTGCTCCTGATGTAAATATAGAGTATTTAAATATAAAGTATTTATAAAGTATTTAAATATAAAGTGACCATTCTAGGGTAAAGAAAACAACAATTCGTATAATGTCTGCCAATAGTACAGATACTAAATTGCACTACATGTTCACATACAAATTTACTATGCTGCTTAAATATCTGCTGTACTGTTTTTAATATTTAAATTCCACTTCTTTTTCTACCTCATGCACTTTTTATTATTATTATTATTTTTATTTTATTCGATTTTTAATGTTTTGTTATGTATATATTGCACATTGAGGTTTCTATTCTATTCTAGATCCCTTTCACCTAAATCTTACAAACTGAACTTTTAATTTTAACTTGTTCCCTGATGAGGAAAATGCACAAGTTCCCTGAAATGCATCCAAAACAGAATTTGTGGATCTGCATAACGTCCAATGAGCTTCCTGAGCATGTTCCCTCTTGACATTACTCAGTAGCTGTAGTGCAGCAGCAGCATAACGACTGGGACTCTCAGTTCAGCAGTGGAGTGACCTTTTCTCTAAACCCTCCGATAACTCTGCGGCTGACAGGCCGAATGAGCAGATGATCCCGGACTCCTTCATGCTATGTTGCGACTGCACTCGGTGCAAAATGACAAGTGAATCAAGCGTCTATTTTTACCTCCGGGGTGGGGAACTTGTGTCACTCTCGACCACTGCACCCAAGAAAATCCGCCGTGAAGTTTGGTTTTGGGCAATCTGACCGCTGACACCGCGGAGCTGTCACTGCGATGCCCTTCTCCTCCATCAACCGATCCCCCGCCTCGACCTCGCACCACTCCTCACACCTGACTGGCACCAGGGGTAGCGTGCCGGGCCAAAAGTGTGAGTGACACCTCGCCCGATCTTCTGTAAACACCTTGAGATCTCGACACCCTCCAGCAGGGAAGATCAGTGACTTGTGTGAAAGAGGCCTCTCCTCCTGGCCTCGGCTCAAGTCTGCTGGCGCTCGCCATGATGCGGCCCGACTTGTCAGGGAGAGTAACGAGATGCTGAGTGACTTAGCACCTCTGGAAATGTCAGCCCCCGAGCCGGCAGACGCCAGGCTGAGTGGAGTGGCGAGTGCACAGACCCCACTGCGACTGGCTCAGCTGCTGCCTGTAAGAAGCAGGGAGGACGACACATACGCTCGACGAGACAAGACAAGCAGCAGAGATGAACCGGGGGCCCGGACGCAGTGTAGCGTTCGCGCCCCACGTTCCCCCACATTTCTGTCCCGCGTCTTTACGCCTGCTTCTCTTTTTCGGAGAAGTGCATCTGCTGTTGTCCAGCTGCTGATGTGGCTGAAACGGACCTTTGCTGCCCGAGTGCCCGATGTGCAGTGGGTCACGAGGAAGTCCGTGCGTGGTGGGGACGGCGATGCGGGCGAAAGCCGAAAAAACCGGAGCATGCTTAAGTGCCCCGTTATTGCTCTGGTGAATCATGCTAAAGGAGACAAAGCGCCGAAGAGACACCCAACACAGAGGGGAACTCAGTCACGACACAGTCTGTCAGACCGCGGTTATTTAACATGCCGACAAACACATTTTTTCTCTCCCCGAGGAAACTCAAGGATGTATAACGCGACATATTTAGTGCCACATATTTATAGAAGTCAAGCAGAAAGTCAGTGTGGTGAAGCGTTAAGGAATCGGGAGGGCACAGAAAAGAAAGCTTTCGTACAAAAAAAAAAGAGAGAGAGAGAGAGAGAGAGGAGATACTTGGGAGCGTGATGATGCTCAGTAAAATCTAATGGGCTGTTTACTCACCGCCTGCCGAGATGCACACTGCTACATTGACTCTTGATTTATATTGTGATTCATAGAGGCGCATGCACCTTACTTTAATCAAGGTTTTTCCCAACTACCCCCCCCCCCCCCCACCCCCTTCCTCCTCCACCTCTGGCTGCCGTCCCCTTTTTTCCCCCCACAATGCACATTAACAGCAAAAAAATATAATCAGTTTTATGACAGACTATGTTTTTAGCACATGATGGGTGAGTATAGCATTTTGAAAATGGCCCCCCGTCCCTATCCTCAATCTCCAAATAGATCCGCTGGGATGGAATGCAATATCAGCTGAGAGGACAAAGTCTCAAGGGTGCGTGTCTTTGTGTGTCTGTGTCTGTGTGTGTGTGTAGGTGTGTGTGTGTGTGAGTGAATGGCTGCAATCTGATGCCTGCTATTTTTCACGTTTTGTTAACAAAATACAATTTGAGGAAGGAACAGTGAATTGCGATAAGGACATAAGCACGTTATTAGTCGGACAAATAAAGTTCAAAGTCTGCAGAGTGTCTGGGACTGAGAGGACGAGAGTATATCGAATAAATGGGATTTAGATTCTGCACTTTTAGAGAAATTTAAATATATAGGCTGGTGTACAACGCGCCTGATCATAAATCAAACCCCCGAGATCGCAGCACGTTCGTCATGTGGCCAAACAAAAGCTTCTAAATGTTTTCTTCAACGCGATGAGCAAACTTTGGCTTCCGTCTTCCAGGGGGTTAAGTTTCAGTTTCATTCCTCGCTGGCTGCCATTAGCCGCTAAGCAAGAGGGCAACCAGGCACAGGTTCGGCAGATTAAGGCTGGGGGGGGATTTCTCTTGACCTTTCAGCCAAATGCCATGCTGTTTGAGGTGTACAAGCGTAATTAGATCCGATCGTCCCGTTGCTTTCTCATCTTCGCCGGGGAAACTTTTTTTTTTTAGCATCGCAAATCGCCGCCGTTCATTAGTGGAGTTGAAGACGTCGGAGGGCTCAGGCTAATGACTGGAGCTAGCAGAGTTGAAGTAATCCTGTCGGGTCTGATGCTTCCACATGACGCTCACAACTGTTGCGTCGCTTGCTTCCTGGAAAGCGTCTCGTTAATGAGGAGGCCGGCGTTCCGACGTTTTTTACTGATGTACGTACAGTACATCGTCTAGGAGACAAACAAACGCGCTCTCCCAGCTAATGTAGCCGCCGATTCACAGTGACATTTGCCATTAGCTCCATGCTGACTGCCGACCGGCGACAAAAGCAGAAGAAAAAGCTCAAATCATTCCCAATTAACGGAGGCATCAAACAGGAAAATCCTAGCAGGAGATTTTACGGGCGGTGCACGGAGAAAGGTCAGGCTCCAGTGGAACAAGGCAAAGTCGCGGGATTTATTAGAACTAATGAGCACTTTTGTTAGACCGAATTAACGCCAGCACACAGGCACAGTAAATAAATATATAAGTAAAGGGGTCGGAGCATAACATTTGTTTTGTGACACACACGCACACACAACACACAGACACACACTTCACTGACCCAGACACGGCTCTCAAATGGATAATGTCACCCCAAATATGTTAGTTGGGTCAAATTGGACAGTTAAACTATACAATTATGAGCCATGTACAGTAGCTACTGCAAATGTGGAAACACAGGGTTTTACTTAAATGATATGAAATATAGATTTATAAATATAACAGTTATTTCAATTTTACATTATAAATTGCATTCTACATATTTATTTTAGTTTCACCTTGGAGTGACAGCTGTCAGTACATGAATCCAATGATTCCTAAGATGCTGTTGTTTTGGAAACCTTATGACAAAGAAATCTGAGGCTTGATATTTCACAGTTATGGTATTTTACATTCCCATAAACTTTATTATAAATAACTATGAATAAAAAGAAAACACAAATACAATCAAATATATAGAAGTTAAACTAAGAAAATACAAATTTTACTCTTTAAGATAAAAATGTTCATACTGGTGAATTAACACTGATACTGATATGTCTGTGAACGGCTCATATCAGAAACCAACCAGTGATTTAGTCGACATAAACGTTGGTTTTCTCGATTTCCTGATATCTTACTTGTCTCCATCCACCTAAACCACCTGAGCCTCCTTCCACAACCTCCTCATTCTACTAATGAGCCCCGAGCTCTTGAACGGAGGAGAATATTCACGGAGATACACTCGGATGGATCCTTTTACTCCTCGTGTTTTCTCCCGCTCCGCAGCTGACGGAGGTCTGGGTGGAGAGCGGTAACAGAGATTGGCTGTGACAGCACCAAAATGGGGCTAACGAATATCCTAATGAGGAAACGCCAGCGATGTTCCCTTGGTCCAACTGCACCAGATGAGCTGAGAGACAAGAAGCTCCGGCTAAAACTCAGACAGCTGACCTCCGACTGGAATACCAACCTCAGCCAGTGGAAATGTTTTGGCACGACATTTTGTACGAGCCTGTTTCTTGACTGACACTTTGTTCGGACGTTACAACAGCCCTGAACGATTATAGACTATAGACTGTAAATAAAAATGGACGTAGACTCCGTGTCCGGGAAGTAAAGCTGACTCTACTTCATTTATAACGTCAGTAAACATTTTCCTGAGGTGTTTATGTCTCAATCTCTAGTTTCAAGTCTCCTTCAATACAGCTGATGTTCATTTTGTCAATTATAATCCATATAGAGTCAAACAGACCATAATGGACCATATTAGGGTGTGGAAACTGGGCGATTGACATCCAGTACCATCCAATGGGTGCAGGCTCCACCCCCTAATCTTCCATATTTGGTTACTTCTAGGTTTACACAAAGATCAAGATGGCGCCGGACAAAATGCTAAAGTGCTTCAAACCGGCAGCTCACAAACCAATAGGTGACGTCACCGTGGGTTTACTTCTATGAATGACTCGAGAACAAACATATTTATTGATCCACATGTAGTTTTTGATTTATAAATTATTGTTTTGTTGCAACTGGATAATTGAGAAAAGTCTAAAATCAAACCACAAGCAAAGTTTTTGGTTTTGATGAAAACACAAACCCCTGTTGTGAGTGTAGTTCGTACTTTCTCTCAGTCGCATCGTTTCTCGCGAGGTGCGATTCTCAGATTCTCCTCCTCTGTTTCCTCGGGCCCCGGAGCAGTCACCTCAGGGACCCCTGAAAGTACCCAGACCCCATTTCGACAACCACCGTCCCACTCAGACAGATCCCACTCCTCCTTGTATCGTCCTGACAAGGCTTTCTAGACCAGAGACGAGGCCCGATTGTGACAAGCGATAACACTGCACGCAGACGTCTCTGAAATCTCTGCGGGAGCTGGATTCCATTAGAGAACAACAGGGACGGGGCCCCCTCGGCCCCCCAGGTCCTAGAGCAGCATATGACACGGAGCCCGAGGGCAGAGGAAGTAACTCAGGCTTAAATAATCCACCGGACAAGCTTCACGGGAGACAGACTCTTAATGCAGAGGAGATATTAACGACAGTCCACTGCAGCACTGACGCCGCTAATGCTGCTGATAATGACTTATTAACTGACTTACAGAGGCCGACAGCGAATTCAGACCAGGGCTCAGGTTGATTAATTGATTCCTTGATCAAGAGAAAATCAATAGATAAGAGATTTGAGACGTGATTAAGCTTTTACACGCACTTGACTTGACTTTTTTTCCACTTATTAACAAGGTGTTTATAACAAAATAAGAGTTTTTAATCAGTCAGTGATGGACATTCGTCCCTATTTTTGTCAAATTTTGTTTTGATCGATATTTTAATTATGACAGTTGTTCCCTCCCTCAGGAACAAGATGCAATGATCAACAACATCATTTAACAAAAAAAGTTCATAATGAAAGTGATGAGAGGAGAAAATGCCGGATGGAGGTTTGTTTTCCTCGTGAATCCTTTCGTCTCCATCTCGTCTTCGTCCTGATGAAGAGACGGACGCGTTCCCGGGTGACGACGGTGGTTAGTGTCGTATCGTAGCGGGAGGAAGAAGAGAACGTCTGGGTTGGGGGTAGTGGTGGTGGTGGTGGTGGGGACGGGGGGGGGGGGGGGTTGGGGATTGGCATATGGTCACATGAGAGGCACGATCTTGAGTTAGGGGAGTGAAAACCCTGCCTTGTGCATGATCTGTGCTGTGGCAACAAACATGGGTCGCGTGTTTGTGAAGCGTGTAGGTTGCGTGCACGGGTGGTGGAAGGGGTGAGGGTTGGAGGGGGAGTTTGGGGGTTGGAGGGGGGGGGGGGGGACGTGTGACGACGGCCTGAATTGAAAAGAGCCACCTTTTGATTTTTGGACGGGCCCCCGTTCCTGGCACACTGGCCGGCCATAAGGCGGGGTGGGGCCTGAGGATAATGGCAGCAGAAGGGAGAGGAAGCCGACAGCTGGCGAATTCTGCCCCAATATGTTTCCATGAAAGAGGCGAGGAAATTTCAGAAGACGCGATGCCCGAACGACACGCTCGGCGGCAAAAAGGGAAGATTAAAAATAAAATTAGTTAACATCTTGCCCGTTTCACCCCACGATGCACATTTCAGCACGGGGGGAGGAGGAGGAGGAGGAGGAAGAGGGGGAGGAAGAGGGGGAAGGGGGGGGGTGACGTACTGCGACGGCCGTTCACATTCTGACGACGACCAGGAGTTAAAAAAAAGAAAGAGTTAATTAGAGGAAGTCATGTGTCGCCTCCTGAAGCTCGCTCCGCTCACACAGATGTGGCCCGGAGTGTTTTAAGCCACTTTCCATCATCTCCTTCTCGCTCCTCCCTGGAAGCATTTCCTGTTTCCCCCGTCCTAAGCATGTCGTGAATCTAAAATGCAAATGACTCCCCCCCCTTCTCCCTTCTTATTTTTTAAATGTTTTTTTTCCCAACCTCCAATCACCGTGCCTCTAATGAGGTGTAAAATATGTGCATTAATGACAGAAAAGTTATTTAGATCTGGGGGAGAGTTAATTAGTTTTAATCAGGGCCCACATCCATCTGGTTCCACGAGACAACAAACTACTTCATCCCGATGCCTCATTAGACATATTGTGAGCTGCTACGACTAAAGGAGGAGACACTCGTCCTCAACCCGCTCGCACACACACACACACACACACACACACGCACACACACACAAACCGTCTGATGATCAGAAACCTGCTGCTGCAGCATCGTCCACGTGCTCTTTGACCAACAGGCGGGTTTCCTGTTGTCTGCCGTGCGACCCCTGACCTCACTGCTCAGATCACAGACTGTAAGTAAAGATGGAGACATGAGAGTGAAGCTGAAGCATCTCATCCCCCCCCCCCCCCCCCCCCCTCCTGGTGGCTGGCTGCAGTACAGATCATAAACCATGCTTCCTCCATGTTAGCAGATGGGACATGGACGTTTCTGATAAGTTTGGTTTGTCAATTAGTTATTTGATGTAAAAAATGTGGTGCAACATCACGATTGACAGCTGACTCAAGCATTTATCGGCAGGAAGTCCTTCCCCACGATCACTACGGCTCAGTCTCCGATTCCAGATGATGCACTGTGCACCATATTTATGTAAAATTAAGGAAATCTTATTATATATATTATGGGTAAATGAATAATATGCCATACATGTATTTGCAGTGAACATTTCGTGACTTATATTCATTAAAACTTCCTCATGTTGATAAAAACAAGTTTTTCAAAGGTATTTGGACAAAGGACTGAATGTGTGGAACTACAAGAAAGGTATTTGTTTGTTGTGCTGCATCAGAAACAAAACATATTATTGTTTCAAGAATAAAGATTTCATACCTTCTTAAAGAAATTAATCCAATAATAACAGTGCTGTGGTATTTCAGCTTATACGGATAATCTGATTCTTCTTTGAGCTTTAAAGAGATAAACATTTTAAGAGCTAACATCATTTTTGACAAGATAAACTCTACAACAAACATTTATCTTAACATTACAAATCATCTTCTTCTTCTTCTTCTTCATCTTCATCATCATCGTCGTGTGTAAGTGCCACAGCAGCTCGACCCCTTCAGGGCGAAACCTCATGCTGTCTTCATTTGTCTTGGTTTTTTCTTAGTTCCCGATGAAAGCTTCGTCACATAAGTTTAAAAACATTAATGACGCCTCAGGGGAGCATATATTTCACGTCAGCGCAGTTTCGTCGTGTTTCCCGTTGACGACGGCGGGGACGGGGACGGGGTCTGTGTAACCGCCGCACGCCGCTCTCCGCCGCTCTCCGCCGCCTGTCTCCCTGCGCTCAGCCTAAAGATGATCTCACCATCTGTTGGCGGTGTGACCATGTCCAAAGGACCATGTTTTTCTGAGGATCCCTAACAGGCCAAGAACTAAAATGTGTGAAGTGCAGGCCTGCTAATCCGAAGTGTTGATAGGAGGCTTGAAAACATACCATGTGTGACTTTCACCATAAAAAAAATATGAGTTCACTGGGGATTCAGCCAAGATCCAGAGGGGCTCGATGTGAACCTTAAGCTTTTTTTTTTTTTTTTTCAACAAATAAAGACCAAAACAAGTCACATCTCCCGTCCTGACTTCATTTACCAGTCGATTTAATTGACAAATTTATTTTGTCTTAAAGCTTTTATCACGTTTTAGAGTTCGATCTCAAACATGACCTCACATTTACTTTTTTAAAGTTTGCAAAATTAAGTCTCTCGCACATGACAAGTGCACAAGGAGGAGAAGGAGGAGAAGGAATCTGAAGATTTCACCCGTGTGCCTCATTACTCATTAGCGTTCGGCTGAGAGGCTTCAGTGTTCATCCCCCCCCCCCGTGATTCACATCCTCACTTGCTGCCGTCCATCTTTGGTTTTTGTTACGCTGCCGGGGGCCTCGAGCGGCTCCTGTTTTCCGACGAGTCGAGTCAAGTGGTCGCGTTCGGCTGCGGTCTCACCTACGGTTATTTTTAGTTTCCCCTTTTCAAATCACGGGCGACGCTCGTTGGAGTTTCCCGTGTCTGCTTCACTCACGGTCAACGGATAGAGCGGAGCGGCGTGAAAGCAACGAGCCGTTTGTGAATTCACTGAACAGTCGATCCGTCATCACACCAGGACGACGGCGAGGGAATCAAACCGTAGATCTGCACAAACTTAAGTTTCATTACATACACACTGAATTTAGTTTAGTAAAGACGACAAACCAAATAAAAATTGTGTGTTATGATCCTTCCTACGGATAAACTGTAAAATATCAAGCCCCAATTACATCAAATCTTAGAAATCATTATACTTGTTTTCATATCAGCCCATATATTTGAAATCCTGAATATTTAGTCGTCCCTAATATTGGTATTTGGCATCGTCCCTGAAAATCCATATTGATCGACACACAAAGATCCTGAGGGAACACGAGGGAAACAGATTTTTCTTTATTTTTTGTGACGCAGCCTCGAGTCCTTCTGTCGCTTGTTGTCCAAGACTTTGTCTGATTAGTAAAACATACATGTCAATTATAGGAAATCAGTATAGTTGCACGCCTGTGTACAATAAGCAAAGTCGTGCAATTTAGTGATTTGCCGGATATGACAGTTAAACCAGCCGCAGCAGTGATGGAAATTGCCGTGGTTTATAATTAAGAAGACCTTAGCATATTTTGCTAAATTAAGCAGTGTGATAGGCTCCATATTTATGGCGTCGTTTCCCGGCTAATTTGCCTCGTGTCCTTATGTGCGCCGTCAAAAATACTCTCTCTCTCTCTGTGTGTGTGTGTTTACATTTGGTTCACGTTCAGCCGCTCGTCCTTTCTGATTGACGTCTCTGGATCCATAGGACCTGAGTGTTCGCTGATTCCCAACAAACCACAAGTCGCAGAGCCGGGGAAACGACGAGTGTTGTACGATCGTTACCAGCGTCTGAACTTTGACTCCTAATCATGAAAACAGTATGCAAGTGGTGTGGATAATTGTGTTTGTGAGTGTGTGCAGCAGTTTGCCTGCTAATCATTCAGGACTGGGAAAGGGCCGCTGTGTGTTTGGAAGAGGCATAAATATTCAAATTCGGATCAGAGCTTGTGAAATCCTCCAATTGAAAATGTGTATTCAACAAATGCTTCATATTTGCGTGAGTTTTATTGTGTATAGAACTAAACTTAAATATTGATATTGTGTTTACTGTTCAAGCTTAATGACCAAAGCTTTTATTTATTTAATTAAAAGTATCATTATTGGTTTTAGGAATGCAACCAGTCATTATGTGAGTGTGTGTGTGTGTTTGTTGTGTGTAGTTGTGTACCTGCATCTCAATCAGTGTGTGTGTGATCAGATTTGTAAACGTGTAAAAGAATCCACAAGCACATGCAGAGATTTACGACTGCGTACAGGAATGTGCAAATGTTCAAAAACTCAGAATCTGTGCGTACGTAATCAGATTCATAAACGTGTTAAAAATATCTGTAAATGTGTATTGAGATTAAAGTGTGAGATTCCTACGTGTGTAGACAAATGTGTATATTGATCTGTGAATGTGTCGATGAATCTGTAAATGTGTTCATTGATATTAGGGCTGAAAAGGACACAAAACTGTTTCACTTCAACAATCGTAAGTACAGACAATTAATTAGCTGTTGTTTTACGTGCAATTTTCACAATTTGTTTTACTGTAGCAAATTACAATGTTGGTTTTATCCTGAGCTGAGAGGTTATATGAAGCCAGGCATCAGTTTCCTTCACTTCTCTCGTGCGTCTTGTTTTAAAAACAACAACCCAGCCTTTAGATGTCGCGTCTCGCCGTGTGAACACCTGCTCTGTGTCTATGAGGAGGTTTTGCTGGACGTCTCTAATGAAAACATATATATCGTTTGTATTCAATTATTTTTTACGAGTTTTCCCTTGTGCATTAAATTTGCCATTATAAATAACGTTTTGCATCACACGGCTCATGAACCCCTCAAATTATTACCCTTTGTATGTGTCGTTATGAAACTTCCACACATTCTTCTTCCCCTCTTAATGAAATAAGAAACGATGAAACTAAAATTTGTTTTTTTTGTTTTCGCCGCGTGCTGCTGTGTTGTTGCGATGGTTCCACAAATGTTAAACCAATCGTGTCAGGGAGGATTCGAGTTCTCTGGATCCCACCGAAGGCCTCGGCTCAAACAGCATAAATGTGCCCTTGTAACAGCGCTGCATCATGGGAATGGATGTGTTCGAAAGGTTGATGGGAAGGTTTCCAGGCAAACGCACACACACACACACACACAGACACACACACGCGGAGCACTGAGGCTGTAAAACCACAGTGGATTTTTACATCTGTCCGGCCTCATTGCTATGCGTAGAGCCCCGAGCCACGTTTCTGTGCGTCCACCCAGGGCGAGAGCACATTGGCTACGCCACCGCCCTGACAGATTACCGCCCTAAACAGTGGTGCCTCCGCCAGTGAGAAAGAGGCCTGCCAGCAACAGCTGTCCTTTAGCATTGGAAATGCTAAGTTCCCCTTTGACGCAGACCAAACGGGAACGAGTGTCAGCAGCGCTTCGCCCCGGAGTGGTTGCTAACATCTTGTAACTTTCCGTGCTCCTAACCACTTCTGGTAGATACTTTTGGACCAACACAGCAGCTCAGTTGTAACGTGGCTGGTATTTAAAAATGTCTTTTTTAGCCCCTTTTTTCCCTCCCGTTGTAGAGGAACATTTAAAAACCAGGGTGTAAACGTTGCTCCTGAACTTCAGCGGCACGTTTGCCGGCTGCTATGCAAATGAGTCTGGAGGAGAGGAAAGCAAACAAACGTGTTAATTGATACATCCTGTCAGCGCCGGGCCTCGGGGATTACCTTGAAGAGCCGGAGAGTCGCCGCTGAGAGCCGGGGACACACTGCAGGAGTTTAAAGTGCATCTAATGGGGATGCTGGGGGTCGTCCTCTACAGACTAATGGAAACCATTTTGTCGGCTGTGGAGAGGTGCCCAAGCTGTTGAGGGACGGGCACTCGGAGCGACCCCGGCGACCTGCGGCGACCCCGGCATACAAGTGTGCACGCAGGTTCAACAGCCTCTCCAGAGAAAAACCCGTCCGCGGCAAGAAGACACTAATTAAGGTAACACGGGCGGCTCAGTCCCACAAGTGTAGCACACAGTCGGAGTGTATACTGAACCTCGTCATGTAGGTCACTTTGGAGCTTTTAGCAAAGCTATGCATATTAATGGACCTCTGCCACAGCAGTCACTGGCGCCGCGCTCATGGGGGGGTGGGGGGGGGTTTGTGTACTAACTGTGGGGCTCTTTTCTGAAACATATGCATTGCAAATTGAGATTACGGCTGGTTACAGTTAGCGCAGGTCCCCGTGGCATTATTTAGCCATAACAAAAATAAGAGAACATGATGCTGGAAGAGTTATGAGTTAGTCATGGATGAAATTATTACAGGAAGAAAGGTGTAGTGGGATGAACATATGCTCGGGAACATGAAAATACATCTGTCATGCGACCGAAGCCCAGAGGAATCCAGAGTGAGTTCCAAGCAGCTATTTACCTGAACATCGGGTGGTTTGTTGATTGCGTGTTGGAAATATAGGCCACGCGATTCTTATACCACTCCGATCCGTATGGTTTCACTTTCACTGAAGCTCACACAGCTTATGTTTGGTTTTGAGAGATCGTGTTGTAACACAAAGCTCCGTGAGAGCGAGTCAGGAGTAAAGAATATAAACAACATAAACAACTTTATTACTTTCATTACGTTCCCTGTCAAAGCAGATTCAGTCTTTTGAGGAATAGATGTGGTAATTGTTTTATTTAAGATGTTTTGGTTTGTGTCTGTCTGGTTTCAGTATTTACGTCTCATCCTAAACAACCAACATTTTACTATTTTGCATCGTGATCTGTTTCTTTTACATAAATACATTTTGTGTATAGTCTTCTACGGTAAAGTGGGATGTGTTCTACGTGGTTTTAAATTATGAGGAGGTATGAGGATTACAACCACATGCTATTATTTTACATTCTGTTATAATAGTGAAGTCCAACCATGGACTGTATGTAAAATTAGACGTAGACTCTGGAAGTGAAGCCAATGCGGAAGTGCCCGAAACCTGTATTCTGTCAAATGACCAGCAGGGGGCTGTTTTTAAAAGAAGCCATTTACTTTAGAAGTCAATGAGAAGAATTATTCTAATTCTCACTTCATTTATGACGATTCCATTGGGGCGTGGTTACCATGTGATTGACAGCTAGTACCGTCCAATGGGTGCAGGTCACAGGTGTGAGGCTCCACCCCCTTGCACCCCCACCTTGACCTTTATCCACCAAATTCCAATCAGGTCATCCATGAATCTAAGTTAATGTTTCATCAAAGTCCCAAATCAGTGTTGATCAAAGGGCTGTTCAATCCCAACACAACAATCAACGAGAGGGTTCGGTCAGAAATGTGTCGTGAGGCGAACACACAACGTGGTTCATCAGGTGTCGTGCGACTGCCCACAGTGTCGTGTTGTGTTCCTCTGCCCCGATCTCTCTCCCCTCAGCTCAGTGGCATGCATGTGGCACGGATCTTCAGCTGAGCCTCACAAACCGTCTGCCGCCACGTCAGTCAGGCCTTGTTTACCGATACCCAACATCCCTTCCCTCTCGCTTGGCCGTCTCGCCGCGAAGTCGGTTTGGGGGAAATGTGTGATGTACATCATCGGTAATCAGATAAGTTGGGTACCATCCTCCTGCTTTCTCTCCAAAACAACATGTCCACTGAACTGAAAGCCAGAGTGCAACTGTCACATTAGCAGCCAGAGAGCCCCCCCCCCCTCCTCCCCGCTGCATGCCTGGTAAACAAACACCGAAGATGTTTTGCATGACAGACAGACTGACGGCTCTCTGAGGCGAGGCCAGAGCGTCGCACAGAAACAGCCGCCATCCTCTCCCCTCTCTGTTGTCGGTTGAAACTCTTTAACCAATTAAAATGGCAGAGCAGGGAGCACATTTGAATATGCATGACATGAGTGTTGCATTTATGAGGGAGAAAGGGGTTGAAACTGCTAATTATGTGGTCAACAGTCCTAACACTGCGCCTTTTTATTTATTTATTTGCTACCCTCTAGTCAATTTGCACATGAAATCTGATCTCTCATGATGGCAACCTGCATTTTGATCTCTCGTCCAATTGCGCGAGCTTTCAAGTGCGCCGCTTTAATGAGGTATTTCATTTCCACTGATAAAACCTCCCTGATCCCAGCTGACTGTTGTTTGTCACGTTTCGTAATGAGCCTCGGCCTTATTAAAGTTCCCTTCTCCTGTACGTCGTAATGGAGTCGTCAAAGCCCCCCCCCCCCCGTAGCCATGCTCTCCTGCGGAGGTGATTCTACATGGTTAAATTTATCTCTTGATGAGTTTTGCTCTGAGCACTCTGGCAAAGTTGGACAATTATTTTTGAATCCCTGGGCTCTCAGAGGAGCTGACGGGGGGGGGGGGGGAAAGGCTCAATTATGGAAAGTGATTTAAAACCAAAAAAGCTGTGTTTGTGATGTTGTTGGAAAAAAACCATTAAGCCAAATGGTAAATGTCTGTGAATACATTGACTGGCAGACTCATTAATGCAAATATCTAAATTATTCCATCAAATTCAGAAAGTACAGTAAATTCTGGATGTTCCAGGCGACGCTGACTTTCATGATGATTTCTTTGATTTCAGTGGGAAACACAATATCACCGCTTCGTCCCACGGCCCAGCCGGGGCCCTGAACGCCTCCCTCTGTTCCTGAGGTATGGAGAAAGAACTCCAGTCAGACGCGGCACCTCTTGCCAAAAACACTGCTCATCCAAAGTCATTTGCAGCAAAGTCCATTATCATCATCACTTGTGGTGATGAATTCCCTATGATGGTGGCAGGCCCGCAGCAGCCTCCACTCATAATGACATTCTGCTCTTGTTGGCAGTCACTCCCCCGTCAGATGGCTCGTTCCCAACAGCCAGCGTGTCAGATACCGCGCACACACACACACACACACACACACACACCGACACACACACACACACACACAATGCCGGGCTGGGCCTCGCCGCCAGAAAGAGGAGGGACAACAGGAATGGCGTTCTGAAAGACAGGGCTTCATGTGAAGGGAAGTCCAGTCAGCGTCTTACTTCTAACGTGGTCGTCTGTGACATTTGACTGAAAAAACATCGCTTCACGTTGTTGTTGTTGACGATTTATCCACTTCCTGTTCTAAACACAGTGACGGGCAGTTACCTCCAGGGAGAATTGTTATTTTTAATTATTATTATTGACAGTTAAGTGATAGACAATCGTAGCTGAATACTATGATACAAATATGGAGAAAATAAACATCAGACTGAATATTGAGGATTGTTTTCTGAGCACGAGGACGTCTAAGTCCCAGGTGAGTGCTCCGTGGATCCGTGTTTGACGATCCGATCGAGGCGTAAAGGGAAACGTCGTAGATCTCGAGTTGGACATTGACGAGCTTCCAGGACCAAATTAAGGTTGATGCCCCATGAAAGGAAACGTAAGAGGAGCGGCAAGGCCAATAATATTTAAAACAGCATGCGGCCAAGTCATCAGGTTTGAGATAAAACAGGCCCGTGGACACGCTGGGTCTGCTCGCTCCATCAGAAGTTCAACAACTCAACAAGTCATTGAAACAAGGCAAAGTTGTGGAACCAGCGGCTTTAATGTTTAAAGGGACGCACAGTTTGAACATGCGTGAAACTACAATACTTCCAGGTTTTTAAACTACTAAGTCAGCACATGATACTGGAGGCAACGTGAAACTATTGTGAGTTTAATGTGAAGTTATAGACATGATATTTACTTTTTAGGGATATTAACACCAGGAAACCCTAAAAAAAACCTTCATTCACATTAGTAACTTGTGCCTTTCTATTATAAATCAGTCTCATAGGAATGAATGAGCTTTTCTAACGTTTTATAAAATTGTATTTGCGAAAATAGTTTTAGGTTCGGATCAGTTTATATTTTATTATTATTGCCTCAACGACTAAAGGCTAAAGGCCAAACATGGTCCCCTTATATAGTTGCTAACATTAGCTAACAGTGCTAACCTGATCTCTGCTTTGGTCTCCACCAACGATGAAAAACTATGAATGCCGCCAAATATTTATCTTAAATAAAACCCCACATTTTAAAGCATAAGTAGCGTTAAATGAACGTAGATATAATAAACCGACCTACATGTATATTGTAGTATGTGATCATTCAACGTATTTATGACTTTTAAAGGGCCTAAAATTATGATTAGCTCTCACTTTTTATTAGAAATTCAAACATGCATTCATGATCGTTCGTGTTGACCTGCTCAAATTAGAAATAAACAGTAAAGAAGTGCATCATAGCGTCTGATGTACTCACGCTCCAACAGGGGGCGCTCACAGTCGGATATTAAATTGAACTTGATTTTTGGGAAAAGAGATAGCTGTAATTCAGATTTCTGAATTTGTACGTTTATTAGCGCTGTCCACCAACATGTAGTCATGTGATTCAGCCCCTTCGATACGACTGGGCGTAGTAACAGTGCAGGTACCATAAGAGGACTAACATTTAATTTCCCCTTCGTTCTTTGCGATGCTGGTGAAAGATGAACTTGTACGACAACACGGCGAGGTGCAAAGCAAGATGGCTGAAGGTGACTTTAAGCCCGAGCTTATCTGGGGACTCGGTAAACAAGAGGCCTGGCAAGCGCGGCGCTCGGCTGCTGACAACCGGTGATGGTGACCAGGTGGGATATGTTATCCTAACAGTCTGGAACTCTTGTGAATTATTTGCTGATAGATATAAACAGCTGTTATTCTTGGTAATGGAAAGCAATTAGAAACATCTGTATACTTGGCTGTGAGCGATGCCTCCGAACGGCGGCCGTGGCTCCCAGGTGCCGCTGGGAAATAATTACATCATCGGGACAGGGGCCGAGGCTGGAGGAGTGCTAGTGATCTGTGAAGAGCAAGGAGGAGAGAGAGAGCGCACACACACACACACACACAGACACACACACAGCACTGGTCAGACATGTGAGGACTTAATGTCGATTACATTTCAACCTCTTCACTGTTTCTTTTGACCCTTTAATCCTGAAACCCAAGACCTGTCCTACGACCTAAACTTCACCTGAACCCTTTCATTAACTTATTCTGGTTGTGTATTTTACTTTAGATATTTCTTATCACACATAAATTTGGTTTGAATTAGTTATTAGATAATATAAAAATGAATAGAATAGAATAGAAAGCATTATTTTCATTGCACAAATTTGAACAACGGCATTTGTTGTGCAGCACCTACAAAAAACAACACATACACACACACACACACACTCCTACACACACATCTGTCCACATTCATCATTAATAAATACATAATAGTAGAAAGATGAAAGCATCCTATCATACACATGGGCACTGTATAATAAATAAAAAAATATTGCAGACTTGTAACCGGTGGATTGCTCTTCACAATAAATAGTCTGTGAGTTCGTCCTGAGGTATTATGATGATGCAGAGGTGGTGGCAGTAGAGGGGGGGGGGGGGGAGACTCTGCCTCCAAATGACGTCCTCGATGGAAGATGGCAGCGTCTGTAATCGGGACATTTTGTCTTCATTGGCGGTAAGTGAGAGGTGAGATGTACAGTTCACTGCTAAAAGTCACTTTGCCACTTCTCTCTGTGCGGATTGGGAAAGAAGAAAGTCCACCTTCACAACCCAGCGAGCACCGGACGCTTCCAGGTTTCACTTTCATTCATCAATCTGTGTTCCCAGACTAAACGTTTGATGTTCATCAGGTGGAACATCACGCTCGGCCACAGGCGCGTTACCCATCACCTCTGTTGTGAGTCGTGAGCGACGGCAAGCTGCAGGTTTGGTCCAGGTCCAACGTGCCGGCTGCAGCGTCTCCTCCTCTCATCTCAATGAACATAACAAAAGACTGATATATACATTGAACAGTTTGGTGTTGGCACATTCCCAAGATTTGATTTATTAAATTATAATTTAAGTGTCGAACCCAAATAGAAACCTTAACCGAAACACCAGCCGTGAATAAATCCTGTTTCACATCCAAAACTCAACATTTTTTTATCATATCTGCGCCTTCAAGGGGAATTTTTATTGTATTTTTATCCACAAATACTGTTAAAACAAAGACGGAGCATTTAAATGTTTGTGAAGGGGAAAGAACGACTGATTCAAACATATTATTTGGGTGAAGAGATGAAGTGAGACAGCGTTGGCACCGTCAGCGGAACAGGTGCGACCTGACAAACCTGATCAACTTTCCTCAGCAGCAGAAAAAGCATTTGCAGCTGCTTCGCTGCATTGGACCAGAAACACAGATCCAGCGTTTTTTAAACATTTTGCTTTCGGGAATAACCTCGATTTGTTAAAACTGTCCTCTCACCAAACTGCTTCTCGCAGTCGTTGCAAGTGCAGGAACACACTCGTGGACACGTACTCCCACAGACGAAGACAGCAGACATTTGTTATGGTGATAATTTATTCTGTTCCTCTCTCGGGTTTTTCTACGAGATCAGTCTTGATGCCAATAACTCTTCAACCCTAATAAAGGCACATGAGTGAACCTGAGAAACAGCAGATGGAAGAAAAACTGGGAGTAGCTTCCTTGGCTTTTTGCATTTTCTACATGTATTTTCATATTGATATTTAAAACAATGTCTTACAGCGATAAAGACGGTGGAGAAACAGGAGCTCAGACCTTTGACCTCGTGCACGGATACAAAAACGTTAGCGATAATTCATCGTAATTATTTCAATAATCATAAAACAGGCATTTCTACAACATCACAGTGTTCTGACCACAAACAAAGATGGACGACATGACACCTCCTCATGTTAGCAGATTGGACATGGACCAAACTAAAAAGAATAAACGTACAGATCAAATACATTTTTCTTATCACGCTGATGTATGTTCAAGTGTATTGGCCTCAATACCGTGGCTCCATCCCATAATCGCTTCTCTGCAGACTCTTGCTCCAAAAGATGGCGGCGTTGGTATCCGTGATATTATTCATGTTACTTCTTTTAAGTCAACATAACTATTTACATGTGCACCTCAAAGTGCTGCTTCAACAGAATCCCTTCGACCAGGAGGATCGATATCAGGACACAGATGTTGTGTATTCAGACATATTTCAGAGATGTGTTATTCTATAATTCCTGTAAAAAACGTTTTAATGCATCGTCTAATTCATGTCTGATGAGAATAACAAGACTTCAGAGATAGAATGTGAGGATTATTGGTTTGAGGACTTTCTGTGGATGTTTGGACACTGAGGTGTGGACCACAGCTGATTTACATCAACGAGGAAATGTTCCAACCACCTTGAATTCAAAACTGAGTTTAAAATCTGCTTTTTACTACGACATGTCCTCGTCCTGTTTCACCGGGTCCTTTCCTGGCAGCGTCCTCTGTGATGCGTCTGAGAAGCCGTCGGTCACGCCGCAGCATGTCCTCCTCTAATTGTATTGTGTATGGATCCACTGACCTTCTGCCCCGGCCTGCTTCCCTCTCCCAACAACACCGCGGCTGCAAGAGCCCCGACTGTGCGATGGCTCTGGATTTGCCCCGGCTAAAGCATGACTGTGACTCTCCACATACATCAACGTGCGGGCCCCTGCCGTGCGTGCTCATCAGCTGTAAATACCAGCAGTCTGCAGCGCCGTGGTGAAACGAGCCGTCTGGGGTATTTGACCATATTGTGAGGTGGCAGGCCGGGCGTGATGCTTAGAGATAGTGTCCGGTGAGCAGAAGGTCACGGGCCTGATCGGCTCTGCAGGCAATGAGTCCTGACTAGGTGTCCTTGAGCAACACACTGAGCCCCTGACGTGCACCGAACAAACACCGGTGCACAGAAAAACCTCTGGTAGCTGCAATGAGAGGAAAGTCTGAAATACAAGGGTCCATCTGTAAGATTTGTCTTTAGAATATGAATCATGTAAAATGTTATTTCAGGGTAAATCAAACACGATCTGCTGCTTTACAATCAAGCCACATCTTTGATTTAGATCCATCATCAGCAGGTTGTTTGTTTTATATCTATAAGAAGATATATATTTGTGGTTTTAAGTCCCAAAAAACATCTGAAAACAGTTTTTACATCATGTCTGACATGCACCATACAAGTATCTCAGGATTAAAGGAGATGTCACACACGTAGAAGACACCGACAGAGAGTTTCTGGTCGTACGAGACGATGCGCGGGTCAATGAGTTGGAAACGAAAACACGTGATCTCCGCTGCAGAATTAAAACGTTACCTCCTGCAGGATTTGTTGCTGTTGTGATCACGTTTGAGCGGAGAACCTCCTGCTGTGTCGTGCATGTGTGAAAAGAAAACCTCCGGAGAAAGTCCGGACCCAATTCTTCGGAGTTCCTCTGGAGGTCAAGTCTGAAAACGGCTAAAGTGACGCACGTCCTGGACAAACACAGGTTATGGATTGTAACTTGGTAAAATTTGTTAAGTGCAAACGGTGATGATCAGTCGGCGATGAATTGAAGCTGAATAGCAACTGGAAGAGTGACACTAACAACAGTCATCCACAGGCGGAGTCGTAACTTTCAGTGACTACAGGAGATCAATGAGCGATAACACCATCTTTTCTTATTCAAACATACGGCTGCAACATCAACTGTGAAAAGCTGAAGGTGTCTGACTACTCTCCAGCAGCACTGTTGTTCATCCACTGAGCCAGAAGCTGCAAATGTCGATCCTGTTGCAGAAATATGACTTTGATGAAGATTTACACAAGAACAACACAGCAAAACCCGACAGAGAAAATATATATATATCTGTTCTTCTGGTGCAGCGGCTCTGCAGCGGACAGGAGATACAAGCAGCTCCAACACAAAACATTATGTTTGTGCCTTTGCTTCATCGGGGGCCCGTAATCCCTCGGGCAACAAACAGAAAATATCCGTCAGAACGGATGAACCTGCGGCCGTGAGCCGCGGCTGCTGCGGCCGGATATGTTGATGCCGGCTGGCGTACCTGTCACAGAAAGCTGCAAGTGCAGTTCAGAAACGAGGTGGCTGGTGTCACATGGGTCTGCCGAGGGAGCCGCTGATGAGCATGAGCACAGCAGCCGGCCTGGATCCGTCAGCACTTTCTGAGCCTCACTTTTTTTTTACTGCTTTGTCGTGGTTTTGGGGGGTGGTGGGGGGGGGGGGGGTTGTTGTACAGGAGAGGTCAATATGACCCACTCCCGTTTGAGCTCTAATCCAGAAAATCAAGTTGTGGTCTTAACTGTGTCTCCATCTCTGCTGTGTATCGTTTAAACGTTTTTATATGAGACGACTAACAACTCGCATTTTACTTCCAATGCTAACAATTGAAGTAGTTTGTCGGAAAGTGAGAGTGAGAGTGCACATGTTTAATAAACATCCCGAGAGAGACCGTCCCTTTACTTCACTCACACACTGCAGGTTAGTGTCAGTTTAAACCTCCTCTGTCATGACCACATATTATATTCACCTAAAATTAGAACTGAGTTTTAACCATATGTTTATTTGGTGTTAGTTTCTAAATACGAGCATTTGGATATTTGGACGAGACACAGACTACGTTTCCATGGACACCACGTGGACCATCGACCTTATCCTGAAAGAGACATGTTGTTTACATGAGTTGCAAATCGATCCTTTAATCAGTCAGAGACCTTTCTGAAAATATTGTAATTTTTGCACCGATCCAAAACCGTTATTATATCTTCAACTATGTCAAGGGAAACTTTAACCACAATATCTTCCTGATCATTACCAAATCAGTATTTTATATATTTCAGGTGCTACTCACATATTCCACAGCGTCATTGTGCGTATTTCTATGTTTTGCTGAATTTTCTACTTTCTGATTAAAGTGAATCTTCCACTCGAGTGTGTTTTTCTTGCCCATCGGGGACGTTTCAGGTCAACACATGCACGTGTTAGCACAAAGTTCCAGCGATGGGACGATCCAGATTAAACCAGAAGCTCCACCACCGTCCACGTCCTGGTGTTTGTACCGGTGTGGCCTCTCCTCCTGTAGAAACCATCGTACACGGTGAATACAGTGACTCTGATCTAACTGGGACTGGTTCAGTGGAGCCGGTTGTGTCCTCAAACCAAGTCAGGAACATGATCTACTTTACTAAATGCTTTTCATTCAGCCTGACCCGCTGCTCTGAGTCCATGAAAAACAATAATCATAATTGTTGTGTGTGTGTAGGTACAGTAGAGCACAGCGCAGCGGATGAAACCAAAATACTTTCCTCCTCCCAGATGGTCCTTCAGCCTTTTAATAATGAAATCTGCTTCTGTGTTATTTAAAAAATTACAATAACCTTTCCGCTAATCCCCCCCCCGACTTACGACCCCGTACACCTGGATTTCTGCTCTGCACGTACGTCCGAAATCCCCCCGGCTCTTGATAACATATTAGGATTATATCTCAGATATGGTTCTTTAATAAATAGTTTAGATAAGCATATCTGTTTAATTTGATCCCCCCACCCCACCCCCCGCCCTCCCTGCATGCAGGATTACAATGAAAGGGTTGGTTTTGCTGAGCTCGTGTTCCGCAGTCCGCAGACAGATCATGCAAACATCTGTACAACTATTCATCAGAAAGAATTATGTATGGCAGACTGCAGGGCTCTAAGCTGTGTGTGTTTCCACATCCCAGTGTCCTCAGCGACGGAGGCACATCGTAAATAATGGAGGAAGAATTAATTGGTTTATGTTGTGAGCATGTGTTGTATGTATTGATGGCATGTCGCTGGTGAGCTGTTTGCTCCGTGCTGGACTGAACATGTGAAACCACAGCTTCCAGTCTGACGGATGATCTCCGACTGGATTTATAAGGTCGAGCTGGTAGCGACACGTAAAAGTGACGAGACAAAACGAAAGATAGGAAACTTCATCGATGGAGGTTGGAAATATAATAAGTTGCTTCTGGGAAAGTGACAAAAACTGGGTGAGTTCATGTGGAATCAACCCCGTCAAACCATCCAACATCTTTTTGATGAAGAGGAGAATTGACTCTGAGTTGAAGCTTCATCTCCAAACATCAGTGTTGAACCCATCAATGCTTTTGTGGCTGAAGAAGATCAAATCTGCAACCGGACTCAAACATCTTGGGTATCTGCACTTCTACAGAATAAACAAAGTAGAAACAATGTGCATTCATGTTTATTTCCTTGATTCAAGTTGTATAGATTTGGTTTTAATTGTGTTTTATTGATAAACAGTAGAATATCAAACCTCAATTACATTTCTTTGTCTTGAGGGACAATTGTTTCTTGCACATGCTGGTTCTACATATATACTGATGCATCGTGTAAGTGATGTTTTACTCCCTAATACTGGTATTGACACATAACTATTAATATCGACAGAATCAGCGACAGCAGCTAAATGGACGTTTAATCTTCTGGTTTCTTCCTTCACGCTCAAAGTTCCCCTCTCCACTTCATGGTCAACCTACGAGAAGCAACGTGTGACAGACCTCTGCATTATTCATGCTGCACTTGACCATGAGGTCTGAATTTTCTAGGCCAAACACCCCTCTCTCTGTGGGTCATGACCGCAGCCCCCACCTCCTGCTTTGTTTTTCCTCTGTACCTTGCGTGCTGGGGTAAATACCTCAGCACCTGCATGTTGCACTGATTTCACCCAGCCCCGGCAGATGGTCCTCACCCTCCACTGAACACACACTCCGGCACCTGGGACGCTGGGGAAATCCTTCCGTGCTCATGCCACTCTGTCCGAGCGCACATGCACACATTAGAAACACAGATGCAGCGGCATGTGTGCAGGCGTGCGCGTTCCGCGAGCGTGCACGGGCAATGACATGGATGCAACAGCGAGGGGGGCGCGAAGACGTGAACAGGCGAAGGAACCTCGTTTCCACGTGTGAGAGCAAATTCAAAACAGCAACTAAAACTTAAACAGCACTCAGAGCAAGATATTTAACTTTCCTGGATCTGCCCTCAACTTTTTATGGGTTCATTCTTCAGGATTCAAGAAGATTTATGATCATGTTCAAAACACGAGGGACACGAGAGGGAATGAAACTAAGGAATCTAAAAAACTAAGCAGAAGCAGCAAATATATAGAATCTCAAACTAAACAAGGATAAAAACAATGCACATTAAAAAGTACGAGTGTGTTTATTCAAGTATTATTACACATCACAGAGTTTGAGACTCTTTCTTGATCAATGTCCCGTTCTTCTTGTTTCGTTGAAATCTGTTCCGTAGATTTTGCGTTATTCTGCTGAGAAACAAACAAATAGACAAACTGACAGGATTCTTTTATACTTTTCTTTTGTAATTTCACTTTAAATAGAGTTATTTTGTTCATATCAACTGTTTTAGTGGATATAAAAACTCTCACACACGCCGGCAGCTCAGCTCCAGAGTTGGAGTCTGTGTAAAAAAAAAATTGCTGTTGTCGTCCCCTCACAAAGAATCACGTAGTAAACACGCAGCCTCGCTCTGATTGGTTGTGATGAGGAGGAGCTGTTCCTTCCTTGAGCTTAATGTGAAAATATGCCCCACAACCCCGTGCGTGCGTGCCTGGACGGACGCGACCGCAGGCGCCGCGCACAGACAAACAAACGCCTTATGGCGACCGTGGCTGCGCTCCTCGCTGATTTAATTAAAGAAGCCTTCTGTGCTAGCAGTGCAGCACAAAGGAATGTTAATGATGGAATTAATGGCTGCTGTTTTCCTCGCCGAGCGCCGCACCAGCCGCGTGCCGTCCCGACGAGTGTCCCTGAGCTGAATTCACAGGAAGTGAGGAGCCTCACATGGACGGAGACTTCACTTTCCATATCTGCTCCGTCAGAGTGAGCGGCGGCAAATGCATTTGGATTTTAAGAGTTAATTAAAATCTCCACCACGCTCACGTGATGAATCGTCTCAACCTCAGACTGAGATTAATTTAACAGGCTGAGTATAAACAGGTTTCGTCAAGTGGAGGGTCGGCTTCTTCTTGGTTTGAGGCGACCGTCGTGCTGCAGATTTAAGTTATTCAGCTGAAGCTTCTTTACACAACAAGTCAGAGGAGGAGTGTTACACTGAGGGTCTGCAGGTTGAAGATGATCATGAATCACAGATTACAAGTAGTTTAATTTGGGCCTAAATGAGGAACCGTATTTATAGCAACACAAAAAGTATTTTCTCAGTTATTTGTGAGAGTTTTCACACCAAACACTGTAACTAAAGATTGACAGCTTGTTTAGAAGCTGTCAAAACATCCTGGACACGGACACTGCCATCTTGTACCAATCACGATCTACCATGTTTTTATAAAATCAAATAAGTGATTAAAACCTCATTTATCGGAAACATGAAAACTGGAACACGCATCAGTGTGATAAGAGGAAATGTATTTTACTTTTTAGTTTGACCCATGACCCGCCCACTATCATCGAGGAGGCGGGGTTTATGACCTATACTAGATCCAGCCACCAGGGGGTAGTCGAGAGGTGGTGGCTTCACTTTACGCTGTCATGTCGTTGACAAATTAAATTGTTTCTACTCTCCGTTTCAAACCAACCAATCAGCATGCTCGTAATGCAGAATGTTCCAGTTATCCATAACATATTATCCGTCCAGGTTCTCTGAGCTGATTACATCATATACCTTCAATTACAAACGTATAATTCCAGCTTTATGTAAGATGGGGGTAGAAGACCAAACCCAACAGCCTCACATCAGGATTTGACCCTGCCCGCCTGCAGTTGGAGTAAATATCAATAGATATTAAAAAAACCTTTAAACCTCCTCTCTTCTGTTTCCTCCTCACCTCGGTGTCTCCGTGTGACTCCACTTCCTGTGTCCGTCCTTTAAAATTAAAAGCGCTCTGCAGAGACGAGCCACGGCGACTTTCTGACTTTGTGGCAGCGGCGATACTTTCCTAGCGACGGGCCTCGGCTGCAGAACGCAGACAGAAGAAGCATCAACAGAGTAACCGGGGCGGATTAGAGCTGTTAAACACTGGAGCCTTTCTCCCTCCGATCTGATGAGTGAATTTACCCTTGGCCTGTCGTCAAATATTTACTCTCAAAGTGCGGCCGAACTTCGCCCCGGCACAGGCCTCATTTTTGTTCAACCTTTGGGGATATTAATGAAACTTCTCGCACAATGTTTGCTCAGGAACTTAAATGAATCAGAGGCAGTAAATAACGCCCACATGTCTGCAGCCCCCGGACAGCGTCAAGGGAACCGGGCGATAAATCACCGGAAGAAAAGCTAATGTGGCCTTATACTTCAAAGTTTAATCGTCACGCAAAGAATCACTCTCTCCCCGCAGGCGACAGAGGCAAAGATACCCGGAGGTCTGGACCTTCACTCCTGTCCCGCATCAATCACAGCGGGGCGTTTTTTAATTTTCTGACTGTAGATCTCTGCGCTGCTGGAGATATTAAGATTAGTGAAACTCCACGCATACAGTAGCACCTCCGACACGGACGTGCAAAGATGTTTCAGCCTCCGCAGCCGGAGAGGAGCACGAGCTGAACAAGTGAGGGCAACACACGAGTCGTGTAAGATTCCCCCCCCCCCCCCCGAAAAGTGAGGAAGAGCACGCACTCGATATGAAACTGACATTAATCAAAACCCTTGTTTTTGCAGATTTACACAGCTGCTTACGTGGAAAAGAGAAAGCAAGTGAAGACAAATGTGTTTAGTTGGTGGACGAGTGTCTGGTGGTTCATTGAAGGTTTGACGTCTTCCTACATCTCTTGTTAGACAGCAACAAGAAAGATGCTGTGAAGGTTGTTGTGGGTCGACTTAAGAAATATCAACTCAATCAAACAGTCACAATCAGCTGTGACACCGAAACCAGGTCAGGAAATTAATCTCTAGCTTAATTGTCTTAAAAATATGAAAGATTAACTTGTTCCCTCTTCTCTGATGTGGAGATTTACAACTTCCCTTTTACATATTTATTGCAAATAACATTTCTTTGAGTTTTTCCACTGTTGTTCAGATTAAACATGATATTGAAACACATCCATTCAGGTTCTGAGACCATATTCAGACTTTTGTTTTAACTCATAACAACAGATTGATACTTACGGCTTGTATCTCCCTTTAAGACCGGGGGTGAAAACCATGTGTTCTCCTAATCCCAAATTATTCTTAATTTGTGTTTCAGATTCTGCGAAATGAGGTTTTCAGGTTTTAGGAGTTTATTTTAAAACAATGTTGAGATTTTTGGATGATTTTTTATAGAGAAATCTCAGGTCTGAATGGACTGAGGGTAAAATTAATCTTTTGACATTCATAGAGTTTAATGTCGAGAAGGTGAAAGGTCCGAGGTGTGGCTCCTTTATATAAAGTCTATAAATGTCGCATACACAGTAAACTACAAGTGACGTTTACTTGTTTTTTCCTGCTTGATATTGTTGTTGTTCTTGTTTCCTCACTTGCACAGATTGCGGTTCCTTCTCTTCTGCTTCGGTTCCACTTGAAATTCAATATTAAAAACCTGATCTTCGCTGACTTGTGACCTTCGGGGGGGAGCCGGTCTTAAATCTGCTCGGCGTAATATCTATCCAATGTGCTACTGAGATTGGATTACGTGGCTCATCCAATCTCAATGATTCTTTCTTTTTGGTTTGGAAGGTAGAGAGAGAGACGCTGCCGTGATGGAATTACTTCCTCCGCTCAAATGAAATACCTCACATACTGTATTCACACACAAAAAACAGCACCTCACCTCCCTGCGTCTTCATTAAAGACCTTTGACTCAGATGAACTGCAGCGTCTCGCCGGCTCCGCCCGAGCCTCCGGCTGCGGCGTCTGTTTTATCTCTCGAAACCGCCTCTTAAAACTCCCGTTTATCGACTCGCTCCTCGTGTAACGACCTTTTGTTTTTTGACAGATTTGTTTTGTGTTGACCTCTCTGTTTATGACTCTGCCCTCTTTTTAAATATCCCCCCTCTCGCTGATTTTATGATTTTGGGATAATTATTACCGCCATCCTTCTTCTTCTCCTTCTTCTTCTTCTTCTGCGTCTTCATCTTATTATCATTATTATTACTATCATGACAAATTGTTTACTGCAAACTTGCCACAGATGGGAGCGGGGACACGGAGTGAAAACAAAGGATCGGACGCCAAGCGTTACATTAGTGGATAAACTCCCATGTGAGCTTCACACTCACATTTTGTCTTTCACATGACTCAGTGACAGTTTAGGATGCGAGTCCGTGACTTTCTCACGTCCCTGGATCCTTGTGCAGTTCGTGCTTTTCTGTTTTTTTTTTTGGGGGGGGGTTGCATATTTTCTCGGCACTCTAAAGATTAACAAAAAAATACATCTGTGCCAAAGTGATGATGCTGCAGTTTGGGGGCCAATAGATTAAAACACTAAGCTATTGACCCATAACTAAAGTGATGTTTGAGCTCATAATCTTTTCATCTCGTGGTAGGTGAAACCTGCTTTGTTGGATTTTGACCGGCAGCAAACAATAGGGAGGATCATTTTAACTCGGCTCCATGCTGAGCAGGTGGGGGGGGGATACAGATCCAGGGGGGGGGGGGGGGGGGGGGGAGGGGGCGGTGGGAGACTGATATTCATGAGTCGACGAGTCTCGACGTGTATTCCTGCACAATACTTCCACCCTTACACACAGTCTATACTGATACTACTCCAAACAAATCTCATTTACAACCTCCTTCCAAAAACAAACCCAGGAGAAGCATCTTCAACGTCCTCCCGGGCTCTGTCCTCCCGTCGTCTCTGGCATCGGGGGCTGTTCCAATACAGCGATGCAGAAAGGAGGATGCACATGGGATCCAGGCAATTTCATTACACCGACTCAAGCTGTTTCAGTTCAGGATCCAGGCCTTTGTGCCGCTTGCCCAGCGCTAAGAACTGGAAACATGGCACAGACAACATTATGTGTTATAGCAACTTCGCGCCGGGCCCTGTGATATGTCCATCTGCCGCGACTAGTGTTGCAGATCGCGCTGATATCCCTGCCTGTGTTCCCTCGCCTCCTCGCACTGAAGCGCTCCAGGTTGCACAGCCACTCAGCCGTAGTCGCCCTCGGTGCAAAACTACTTTTTGTTGTGGAGAGAAAAAAGAAATTAATCTCTCATTGCTGTTATGCTTTTGTGTGGATGTACACGTTTCACTGGCACGGTGCAGTCTCTGGAGCTTTGAGGCCGAACTGTGGCATCGTTATGTCAGTAATTACATCTTCTTCTGCAGCGAGGAAACACCGGCATGAGAGTGCACGACGGGACGTGCACGTACCGATCAGGTGTTTGCAGACGTTGAGCTGAAGAATCGTTATTTGGTCCTGGAAGTCAGAAGTTTGACGTTTAAATCACAGACTGTATATAAAGATAGATGGAATGGCTTTTCAGAAATTAAGCTCAATCATCTTGATCGACACCTAGTGGCCGGTTGCAGCGTTTGTCCTAAACCCCACCTCCTCCATGTTAGCAGACGAGTCACGTGACAAACTTAAAAGTCAAAGTACACTTTCAAGTTTAAGATGATGTTTGTATGATGGTGTTAATTAGTTATTCACAGACTGATTTCTATCTTTATTTATAGTCTCTGTTACAGAGGAGGTCATTGCAGAAGTTCAACCTTTTGTCTTCTGATAAAGTTTTTTATTTATTGGATGATTTGTTGAGGTCGGACAGAAAAGTTTAGTGACATTAAAAATCAAATAATAGCTTGAAAGCTGCTTATATTTGTTATTGAGCCAAAACCCAAACACCACAACGTACGAGCAAATGAAAAATCTGTTCCGTCTTTCAAGCTGTTGAAATTTTAGCTTCACACCTTCAAACATACGTGATCTGATGTTGTTCCCCAAGATTACAACATCCCAAACCCGCCGGAGCATATTGACGAGGTGGTTTACAGACGTCTGATCCCTAAATCCCACAAAACAAGGCGATAATTCATATCATACATTTATTAGAGAGAGGGTTTTATGATTATTTTTGTTTCAGGATCGGCCTTTCCCGAGGGCGGGCGGCTCGACGTGGACGAGTGTATCGGGGTCGAGCGGCAGCGTCTTGCAGACTAAGCTCATCCTGCAACATAAGCTCATACACTTTCATCTTGAGGATTATTTCTTTTCTCGGGGAGGGTTGGACAGACGTTTGTGGGCAGATGATATTTTTGAAATTTAAATAAACAAACACATGTCACGGTGGGGTAAGGAGGGTGAGGGAATGAGGGGGCCGGGGGGGGGAGAGGAAGGGGAGGGGAGGGGAGGGGATGGCCTGCAGCTATCTGGAGAAAGCTGATTATGCTAAAGTCAAAGATTCAAGCGGACAAGTTTCTGTCTGTGTTAATCAAGGAGGAACAACGTGAACGCACAGCCTGCGTCCTGGTGACATCACTTCCTGCATCATCAGCTGAGGTGCATCTTACAGGAGAGAGAGAGTTCTCTTCAGGGTGGAGGCATACGGTGACGAAAGCAATCTGGGATGTTCTGGCTGAGCGAACATGACGGTGTTATCACATCACTGTTGGGGCAGTTTTATGGGTTTTAGCGGCGCCGCTCGGTCCACGCAGCATCAGCTAACTGTAAAAATGACGCAGCAGAACCGACTTATTACGACAAAGAAATCCTGAATGTTATCAGAACTTCTCTTGTAGCAGCTTCTGACGGAGACGAGAGCGGTTATCTGGAAGTAATTCCTTTACAGGGACGGAAAAGACAAAGAGAAGCAATAATGTCCCGAATCATTCAGGAGAAAAGAGACGAGTCGGTATCATCACACCACTAATTAACTCCACGATGAGCAGGATGAAACAGAGGAAACTGAGTGTTTTCAGTCCAACACTGAAGTACAATGCATGTGTGGCTCCAATTTATTTCATTGTAGAGCTCATGTATTTAAAATTCTATAAAAAGGACGGAATCAACTCTGTGTTACTTATAGTTTTGACATCATTTAGGACGTTTGAACCAAGAGTTTGTTCCACTGGTTCTGTTTGATCTGGTTCGTTTTGGTTTTACGTTGTAATCGAGGGAACGCGCTAAAGAATTTCGTACGACATACGTCCACGTAGGCTGCGTCTTCCTTTACTGGACATTGATTGGTTTGCAGATGAGCAGTTGGGTCGGACGGACCACGGTTCAGTAGGACTCCGGATCGAGACCTCGGACTAAATTTGGGTTTGTTGGTCCAAGGCTCCTTTCACACCTGTTGTCCTGAGCAAACAGGGAAGGTGTGAACCCCCTAAGAAACTGTACTAATCAGGTAAACAGCAGCAAATTAAGAGATAATATAATTTGGACAATGGTTCCTGGTATGTCTCACGTTTTTGTAACATTTTGTTTCACTTGATTTCCATCCCATATGTCTAATTAAAAAGAGTAGGAGCTCTAGAAACCACACGATGCCGGACCCTGGACCTCGAACCCAGCACGAGTCCAACCCGTGTATTTGAATCCCAAGAATCAGTCCCGTAAAGAACAAACGAGCAAAATGTGATTAAAGTGAAATTGGATGTAAATGTGTAATAAGCACGTAATAGTGTGAACGCATCACTGCTGCTAATAAAAGTTTTAATTATCCGCTCACATGAATCGATTTTTACAGATATTGTCATGTGCAGCACCGTGAACTATATTAAAGGATTTAATACAGTTTTTTTTTTTTTCAGTATCAAATAATACCTCAGGCACTGAACAACTGTACATGTCACATTATCTATTATGAACATTTGCATTGTCAACATGATGCATCGGAGCCTTTCACAGTTTCCTGGTTTCAATCCACGTGTCCTTGTGTTAATTGTTCATTTATCTCCTACATCAAAATTCACGTCTTCTCTCCTCCTGTAAAACGGTTGCAACAGTTTGATGACTCATCCTCCTCAAGGGCGTGACGCACAGACGGCAACAACATCGATATCTGGGGCTGTTCTCCCTCCACCACAGCTTTGTGTTTATTCCCGACACATACTGCAGAATCCAGTAGTTTCACAAGGTCTTTAGAAAGGAAAGTAACACAAGTTTAAAAAGGCCTGAACCACCTGGAGGAGGAATTACTGTCGGGAAAGAGTTTAACACAGAAGATGCAAGGGCAAAAATACAAGTAAGAGTAAAAATAGAAATACTATAAACATATATGCAAGTTTAGAGATATGGATCAAAGTTGTTTTAATGTGCAATTTGTCCATACTTGTCCATACACTGTAAAAAATATACATTTTGTGTTGCTGTGCAGTCTAATGGCACAAAGAAGTAATTAGAAGTAATTATATATATTATATTTTTATAATTATATCATGTGGTTTTGATGCAGATCACATTTTTACGTGTTATCGCAGTTTATTTTAGTCTATTGCCTATTTTCAATTCACTTTTTACGTTATTAAAATCTGTAAACTGAGCTGCGTCTCAATTCCGGGGCCGCATCCTTCCTCACAGAAGCGCAATGAATCATGGGATATTCCGGCCCGGGGACGGACCCGGTGGAGCGTCCCTTGCTCGGGAAGAGGACGGACGCATTTGGACACAGTGTCGTGACGCCGCCGTGACGCAGCCTCAGAAGTGAGACGCAGCTTCTGACTCTAAACTGATCTCCAATGTCATTAATGGATGAAGCTCATTTTCTGCTTTATGTTGAGGCGAGAGAGGAGCGAGGCGCGTTTCGTCCGCCGCCGTAATGACATAAACATCAATCTGTCTGAACTGCTGCTTAAATGACTGTGTAACCTTTACAGCTCTGTTAAAGAAAGATGTATAATTTCTGCATAAAACAAGGCAGAGAAGCTGAGGTAGTAAAAAAAAAAAAAAAAAAAAAAAGAGGAGGCAGAGTCCCGACGCACTTTCACTTTACTGGGCCTGCAGTCTTTTTTATGTCCAGTGAAAAAGTCGCGCCCTGAGAGTCACTTTGTAAAAGACTCACTGATATTTCCCTGACACGCACGTTAAGATATTCACCGAATTTTAACAGATTTAAAACATAGCTGGGAACAACAACAGATTGAGAGCAATAAAAAGTAGAATAAAGCCTTTATAACCCACTGACATTCCCCACATAATGGAAATATTTTACAATGCCCCCCGATTTATGGACCTCCGCCTGCTATAAATTATATTATGCAAGAAACATTATCATGACCGGTGGCGTTAACTACCTTATATTAAAGAGGTTTCCAGAGGGAAGGATTGACTTGCTGCATGTAGCCTGGAACAAAATTCAATCTGCCGCCATGTTTAATGTCACATTTTTTATTATCTTGCAAGCATATGTTGGAATGGCTACAGATGATGAAGCTAGCTGCTGGGCAAAGTGATCATCGCTGCTGTTTTTTCCTTTTTTATTCAAGCCCTCTTAATAACTGGAATCCGGCAAATTGTTTGTGACCTTTGTCAAGGTTTCTGCTTTAAACACGGCGGCGAGCAGCGGCTGGGCTCGCCCGCGGCGTGTGTGAATATGCAAAGCTCCCCCCTCCGTTGTTTAAAATCTCTTTTTTTGTGTGCAAGGTTTCAACATGAAAACGTGAAATCGTTTGGAAACCTTTTGCCTCGCAGGGGCCTTCATGGAGAGAGGCCACGTGGAGCTGAGCTCTGCAGCAACGCTTGATGCCGCTTCCTTAGTTGAGCATATGCCACGTTCTGTTCTGGGGAGTCTGTGTTTGTGCCGTGGCCTTTTTTTTTCACGGAGCCGCGGCGCCGGGGACGAAGGGGGCCGGTCAGGGACAGCAGCTGTGCCGCCCTCAGCGAGCATCACGACATGCGTGACCTGGACGGAAAACACGAGGTAAGCAAAAAAAAAACAACAACACACACACAACTCCTCAGTGATTCTACCTCATGTCACTGGACGTGCAGGTCCGTGTGTCCCGGTGTCGCTCATGTTGTTCACTGGAGACGACGACGCAGGAGGAACATGTGGGTCAGAAGGGTCAAAGAGAAAGAAGCAGTGAAACCGGGAGGGGGGGGGGGGGGGGCTTAATGGAGAGATCAGGAGAAAAGGCAGCAGCAGCTCTTGGATGAGGGAAGGAGCCGTGAAGGAGGGACTGAGGAGGGGGGGGGCGGTGGTCGGCCTGGGCAGGGGTATGCTGGTGCATCTGCCTGCGGCGTCGGTATTGACGGACATATTTCCCACAGCTCCGTGTCACGGCGGGATCATCGCACATGATTACGGGGGGGATCAGCGTGATCGGCTGTCGCTGATTTGGCTGACATCTGTCGGTGAGGTGATACAAGCTGGGACGAGGATCGACCCAGACAGGAAGTCTCGAGCTGGACGAGGCTCCTCGTGCGCTGAGCCGCGGCGACATGGCGTCTTCCTCGTGGCGTTTCAGCTCCACGTTCCTCCATCTGCTCGCAGACGTCCCACACACTGGAGCTCGACGTCTGGTGGAGCTCCAGTGAGAATCAGTGAGGAGAAGAAAGTTGTGTTCACATGGATTGAGAGCAGATCTCGCATTAATTACAGTACCGTCGTTTTATTATGATGTCATTTTGTGCATGACAATCAAAAAGGCTAAGAATCCTAAAGTTTAATTTTACAATTTAGCATTTGTTGACAAAGCAAAGTCAAGTGACATAAAAGTTTGAGGAAAAATACATTTTCATTGAAAGGGGAATCTCTAGCTTTATATACAAAGTTTGCTTCATTAATCTATGATAGAATCACAACTTATAAAAAGGAATCATATGCCAAAACCTCTGCTGATCCATGGACTAGCAGGGTTGACTCACTAGCTTTGTCTGAAGTGCTTTGTGTGATGGTCTTCATTGCTCAGTTGTGATCACTGTTTTTTATAAGTCACCTGATCCAGCAATGACAGATGAGGTTTATCTGTGAAAACTTATGGACACAAAACTTTTGATATTCAGGTCAGCAGAGATCTCATTGGCTGTGATAACTTGATAACTGTGGTAACCAGGCTTTTCAGGGACAAGGGGACACAAATAGTGCAGCTTACATTAACTCAATGAATCAATCAATTCATATTTGTTTCGCCCATATTCACAAATCACAATTTGTCTCATAGATCTTAACGAGGTGCACATTCCTCTGTTCTTAACCCTCAAGAGCATAACTACCCAAAAAAACATGAACAGGTAAATAACATAGAAACCTCAGAGGGTCACGTGTGAGGATCCGTCTCCCAGGACGGACAGACGTCCACTAGACGCTGCGTGAAACTGAGAACATCCACAAAATCACAGTATTTACAACATTGATTAGAAGAAACATAATGGAAAAGTGTGTTAACGTTAAAAGTATTTATACACAAGCAATGAGAAATGAAATGAGGAGTTATTGTCAGGAATATGTGAGGAGACGTTTTGTATATCAAGTAATAATAGTCCAGGATCAATGATCTCTGATTCGCTGAGTCATGAACCGGCTCCGTTAACTTTCTCTGTGATAGGAGGACGCAGCCTGAGCCTCACGCTACACTTTACATCCACAGAAATACACATCATCCATGTCACCAAGGTGTGTGTTGTAAAAGTTGAGAACTAAATCTCTGTTGTTGCTGCAGGAATATTTCTGGTACGACACCGAGGAGAGTCCCAGGACACGTCCACCTCTCTTGAGACACATGTTCGACCAGCGAGAGCGAAACCTCACAGCGGAAACAAAAGCAATTTACACGTAATCCACTGATTGAGCGTCCTTTACTTAAAACCAATATCTGTCCAGCTTCAAAAGATGGATTATTTATCCCGTGGTAAGTAATTGCGTGGTTCATAACAATGAGGTTCGGATTAAAGAATTCATTACGGGGGTTTGAAGCGGAGCACAGCTTGTGTACAATTACCTTTAAGTCCAGCCAGAGAGATAAAAAAATCATGTCCTGGATATGGAGCGCTGTCATGTGACCCTCATCACAGCGGAGGCCCAGAGAATCGTCTCACAGCTAAATCCCTTCTTCATTTCATCTCGGAGATTTGAGGGGAAATTCTTAAACATATGGCTTAGATTGCCGGTAATGGCCGAGTCATCTGGGGCCGGAGCCTGAGCCCCTTTCTCTTTTTTTTCTTGATGCGAGGCTCCATCTTTGATTAAATGTCAGACTTTCACTGTCACATATGCTGGAAGGGAAATCCGCCCTTTTTCCTTAGAGGTTTCCTTATTGGGTCGTTCCAAGAAAAAGGGTCTTAACTGCGACCTGACCACGACGGAGACATCGTGCACGACGGAGACATCGTGCACGACGGAGACATCGTGCACAACGCCGCCGCTCTCGTTACGAGTCATCTCCGAGGCGGCGCTCGACAAACCAATGGACACGAAAGCTTTTAGTTCAGATTGAGCAGAAGACGAGTCACAGAAATCGTTTTAAAAAACCTTTTCAAACATCGATGTGCACAACAGAAATGTAGCATCGCTGTCATTTCAGATTCAGAGTTGGATGATTGGAATTGCATGTGTGGAGAAATAGTTGAAAAGCGATCAGGACTCAGATCCGTGGCTCCGAACACAGTCTGCTGCGGAGTCTAATCCGGCCGTCTTGATAATGTGTGATCACAATTTACTAATTAATCTTTTCCATTTAACGCCTGGTTCGAACCAACAACGAATAAAGATTTAATCAGCGCACACGATTTAACGACAAACACACACACAGAGAGCTGCAACTGAAGACGTCACCACAGACAATCAGATTCCTATGATTGTCAAGTAATTCATATTTGAAAATGTAGGTTTTTCCTCTTGTCACTGAGGATTTTAAAGCTGGCTGTGAAACTGAAGGCTTGTTTCAGGTTGTTTATTGCGTATATGACCCGTCACCTACATGAATAATGGCCCCCCCCCCCACACACACGCTTTACCAGCAGAGGTGTTTATGACAGATTAGAGGCCAGCATCCAACTGCATTTTTTCAATCCAGTTATTTTTGTTTTAATGCATGCGTGAATCAATTAATTCCATCATAAAAGGGCCGCCATAAACTGTGTGCAGAAGTTAATGAGTCCGGCATTACCACATCATTACACCAGCTGGCATAATGGAGCATGTGTTGTTTGTCATAATATACGCTGCCACTGCTTAACAGTCATAAATTGTTTGGATTGGTAAGTTTGGGGTTTTTTGTTTGGTGACAGAGACGGAAAGGTTTGAGCAGAGGGTTTCCGTGGTAACAGCAGGTGCACGTGGACGGTGCACGTGTGCACGCAGGTGACTTTGAGGCCGATGGGATTCATCAGGGGGATTTGTTACTGATCTGGAAGCAGCATCTTTGGATTCTATTGACAGAACATGATTTGTGCTATAGATCTGCAAAAGGCCTTTTGGATGTTGCACTACCTTATGTTGTTTTCATGGAACTCTCAAACTCACAGTTTAGAAACTTAACATAGTTGAAGCTGGAGTTTGGAGTCAAACACCCCAACTAATTATTATGAGGTTAAAGGTTTAAGTAAGAGATTTAAGTGTAAAGTGAGTTTCTAAAACACGACAGATGCAGAACTGAAAAAAACTGAAAGAATACAAATATCTCAGGAGGAAAAAGTGTAAAAGACACAGACGAATATGTCAAGAGAGCTTTTAGTGATAAGAGCCGATGCTGTTGTCAATGTGCTGGAGACAAAAATGTCACGAATACGTCTTGTCCTGCGTCCGCCTGCTGCTCCACCCTCACCTGAACGGTTTCTGTGTCGCTGTAAACCCGTCTGAGCGGAGAATCTCCTGCTGTGTTGTGCACGTGTGGAAGACAAACTGCAGAGGAAGTCCGGACACAGTTCTCCGGAGGTCAACGTCTCATGAATTCATTTCTCTCGCAGCCAAGTTAAGAAAACATGAGAAAACCAACGAGTAACTGAAACTAATAAATACTTTTTACTGTCTCCACATTCTCAGAAACCCTGATGATATATTCTCTCTAGTCCTCTGTGTTTTTAAAGGTATTATTCCCACATGTAGTACTTACAACATAAAGAGTAAATACTTCAGGTATCTTCAGACTCTCCTGGTGCCTCCTCGGGCTGTGATCTGTAAACTGTGGGAGTTGCTGATGACCTGACGGCTCACTAACAGTTTTACTGTGCTCACTCAACCTTCCCACAGTAAATGCAGGTTCAGAATGCATCGCAGTGATTTCCACTCATGCAGCACATGTATCACTCGGTCACAGGGTGAACGAAACGAGCCTCCATCCATCCTCTCGTAAGCAGCCTGCAGCACGGCGAGGGGGGAGGAGCCGGGGCCCGTCTCAAGGTCACCGGGCCCTTCGCTATACGGTGGCATGATGGGTAGCTGCTGCCGGTGCCAGCCAGCCAGCCAGGAACTACCCAGGTCCGCCTGGCCGGCGTTACCTTGACTGAAAGGAGGGAGGAAGGCACCGGCGCCCCCCTGCCGCTCCGTAACTGGTACCAAATGGTGCCTCCCCTCTGGGGTCCTGACCCACGAGCAGGCGGAGTCCCAGGACGTCTCCGAGCCGAGCGGGAGGATGGGCAGACAGCTGTCTCCTGTCAGTGGGACCGTGCACCTTGAAGATCATCTTTTCCTACACAGTCCTTTAGCAGGAGACTTAAAGAAACAGGGATAAACAGGTTCATGCAAAAAAACAGGATGTTTAAGGTTCCATTTACCCTGAAGCTAAATTCACCAGCTGAGATGTTTCCTCTCACATGTGATGTAAGAACTCTCAGCTGACTTTCCCTGAATGAATACAGGTTAAAACCATAATAATCATATTGAGCTCTGGGGGCAGGTGATTGCTTTAGATCTGTCTGCACAGAGAACATGGAAACAACAAAGTGAAACAATAACTCGTCTTTTAATTCTCCTGAGGCCAGTTTTCAGACCTTTATTTATTTATGTATTGTTTATTCGAGGGAAACCACAGAAGAGTGTCACGGCTGCCACGTCTCCCTGCGCAGCCAGCGAGGCTCGGAGGAGCGGTGTTATATGGATCTTGATGGGAAGAAGCTGCATAATTAATTTGTATATTCTAGAATGACAGATGTTTGATTTTGGCCATAAAAGTAATTAATAAGAGAGTGGAGGGAGAGGCAGATTGCTGGAAGATTATTTATGAAGACTCCTCACTGAGCCCGTCGGAAGGTTGGGAGGCGGGGGCAGTGTGTGTGTGTGTGTCTGTGTGTGTGTGTGTGTGTGTGGCAGGGGGGCATCAGCCCTCGCTCGTGCCCCAACGTCACCTGCTCCCATCACTGCCCCAGCTGTTCTCCTCGCTGCCACCACCGTCGTCTCCGAGCATTTGTTTGATTTCTCCTCTTCACTCGAGGTGAAAACTGAAATGACTGAAATACATGAAGTCTCATCAACGTGGAGCTCAGAGGTTTTACACTGGGAGTGTTTACACTGGGACGATAAACCAGGAACATACGCTCCTGATTGTTCCACAGGGAAAACCTGAACACGTGACTTATACTCACAAAGGTGAACTAAAGGAATTCATCTCAAACAGGAAGTTTCCACCGTGGTGTTTGTTTGACGGCGTGCTCGAGGACGCGCTCTGTGCAGCAGAGATCCTCACTGACACGTTTTAGGTTTTTGATTAGAGACGTTACAGACAAATCAGAGGAAATGTATGTAAAATGTTCATTTGCATGGAAAAGAAGGGAATCTCCAGGTTTGAAAAGTCGAGATTTTAAGAATATACTCCTAATATCTTCTATGATTTCTTTGAAGGGGACACAAAGGAAAAGCTAAACAAAGGAATCTATAGAAAATATGTGCATTTACGTTTACATTTGATGTTAAGTTATTTTTATTTTCTTAATTCAAGTTCTATATTTTTGGTGGTATTTGGGTTTTACGGTTAAACTAGAATATTCAATCCAAATTTTTTTTTTTTCAATGGCACCAAATCATGACGTACATTATCTCTGGGCACTTGAAGGTCGAGAAAATTGCAGAGAAACACAACAGATACATTTTCCGATAAATCTGAATGTTTTTACTCCCTAATATTGTTGTTATGCTAATTCCAGCATTAATTGATGCAGAGGTAGGGTTAGGGTCATACAAACGACTACTACTGAAGGTTAAAAAAGTGGATGCACCAACATTTCATGGAATTTGATCACACTGAACACTAGTTTCTGACGGACCCACCACCGATATAAGCCTTATACGCATCCCGGCTGCAGAGCGCTGGTCAGAGAGCAGGACCCGGACTCACAGAGCGACTGTGGAGGAGAAGGAAAGTAATTACATACGGCTCAGTGTTCTGCAGCAGCAGGGACGAGACAATTTATGCCTCAATCTCGGGCACAAACTTCTGCTTTTCTTTTTTTTTTTTTTTTTTCCTCCTTCCCTTTTTTATTGCGGAGCTGTATACGGCCTCAGAACATAATAATGAACTGTAATGGATGCCAAACAGTGAGGACAGGGAGTGAATGTAATTTTCTCAATGAGGGCATAAATCTCAAACAGAGGGTGTTGCTCGGAAGTCTTCGGGATATTCAAATGCGCTGCTCTGATTGAGGCGGCCGCGGTACATCACAGGTCCGGTGACCAAACAGAAGGTGAGCGCGGGTTAGTGCCGCACTGGGAGATCTGCGGGGACGTCTTCGTCAGCGGAGATTAAAAAACAAAGCTTCCATAGCGATGCACAGGAAGATTTAATCAACCCCCGCCCGTCTCCTGGCTTCACACAGACACACACACACACACAACATTAAAACGCTGTATATACTTTGTTGTGACAACAATAGGGTCTTGTTTCATTCAGCTGTGAAGTCTGTGGGTTTACAATAATTCAGACCAGAGCCAGCGCTGTGGATTATGGGAATTAAACATTATCTGAATAGGAGCAGAGGTAGAAGGGAAAGGTCTGCACGGGCCGCGATGGGAGATTAAGGTCTGACTGATCTCTTTGTTAGAACTGCAGCGTGATGACAGCCTCCTGGGGAACAGCTTCCTCTGTTGGCTCCACCCGGCGTCGTTACGAGGAACCCGCGCTAACGAGTTTCCATCTTTTATAGCTGAAACATCCCGATTCCCTAGTTTAGACTTGTGTGGGATATCTCCGAGAGTGTGATCGACTATAAATAAAGATGGATCACGCATTCCCACTTCCTGGTATATAAAAAATAAAGCTAAAAACGTAGATAGAAAATCTGCCATCCTGTGCTTTCGATGTGATTTGGAGTCGCGCCGTGGCGACGGTGGAGTGAAGAGACCGGACCTGAGCAGGCCTGGGCTCGTGCAGACAAAGATTTGGAAATTATATTCAGGTTCTGTCACGTTAACAGGGCTCACAACTTCATTTATTTCACTGCATGTGACTTTAATCTGGAAAAACATTGGTCTCCGGTCGAGTTTAGACAAACAACTGAATGCCTGTCGGGGTCGGGTCAGGCTCAGGTAGTTTTCTGGCGGGTACGGTCGGGATCGGACAGGAAACTGTGGCACGAGCTTCACTCTAGTGCGGCAGTATAAAATGTTTTTAGATTTCATTGTCCCTTCTGCTAACATGGAGGAGACAGGGTTCATGACCCACACAGCACTCAGCCACCAGGGGGCGATCCAGACTCTTTGGCTTTACACGGACGATATCCAGTCTCCAGGAAGGTGCGATGCCTTCCAGGCCAGATCTCAGAAGACAAGTAAGTGAATGATGATGATAATTGAGTTCGAGAACTCTGGGAGGCAGTAAAAAAAAAAAGAAAAAAGAAACACTTGAGCCAAGTAAAATATCACTTCCAATACTTGTTTGACCTCCTCTAAGTCATCAAATTAAATCTCCCTGGTGGTAAATGGGCGAGACTGCAGAGCCGACAGGTGAGCTCGGCCGTCGAGGAAGAGATTCCGCGCACATAACGGTGCAGATGTGTCTGATTAATGGGTAATGCATTTGAAATTAATTACAGAGCGATAAATTAGCGCTCCCAACGCAAGACAAAGTGAACTGAATCTTCCTCTTTCTTGAAGGATAAATAGAGAGATGAAATATAATGAAGAAAGAGGGAAAGTGATCATAAAGAAATACATTTGCATACTAATTAAAGCCGACTAATAATCTTCCCGGTATTCTTCAAAGGAGTGTACTCAATAGAAGTCATTTCCATAACTTACTGAGTTAGTGTGGTTCTGTCCTGCAGCGCTGTGGGGGAACTTCTCTGCGTCAGCCGCTTCTCTCGTGGCTGGAAACTTTTCTCGCCGCTGAACTTTGGCGTCATTAATTGTGATTCCCGACACGCCCTCCGCACAGGGTTAAATGTCCTTTCAATCTGTTAATTGCAGGACTTTATAATTCAAAAGGAAGAGATCCGAGACCTGCGATAAATCACGTGACTCCTCGCAGGGTGTTAATGAATTCCTCTCTGTGACATTACAGGACGTCTGACCTGAAGACTCAGCAGCATCCGGCGAGCTCGCTCATCACCGGGAGGCACGCTCAAACAAATCATCTGCAAACTGAGGTTCATTCAAATATTACATGTATCAACAAGGAGTTAATCCAGATGTGTTCTGGTCCTTCAGAGGAAACATGTCACCATAAAGAGGCTCAGCAGCAAACAGGGAGTTTTCTCCTGCAAGAATTAAGACTCTCACATTATCAGAGGAGGAAAATAGAGCCGAACGACGATGAAACGATAGAAACAGAAGAAAAACAGAAGCGAACATGGGTTTTGCTTTTCACCGAGGTAGAGACAGTTCCTGGTGCGTAAAGGAACTCACAGCATTTCTGCAACACGAGTTAGAAAACAGCTGTAAATGCACAAATCTCAGTTTGCAGACATGAACTCCGGGAAAATGTCTGTGGAATTGGGTTTTGGTCATTTCCCACAGTTTGTCTTTCACATATGAAGAAGCAGCAGGAGATTGTTCGGGTCAGACGAGTTCACAACAACAGGAACATGTCCAGAACACTCAGGTTAGGGTGTAGTGCCACAAACTCTTGAATCTCATCTTCTTCCCATGTTGACGTCTCTGCTGTATGTAAATATTGTGCCTCTCCGGACACAATAAAGGAACCTTGAACCAATCACTTCCTGCTGTATTGTCATTTTTACGAAGGGGCTGCAGGAAAAGTTCCTGTGCTTTCTCACATACAGCCTCACGTCTGAAAGCATGTTTTCATATCGCATCTTTTTGCAAAGGTACAATCATACATAATGAAAAGTTCCACGTCCTGCTTTCACACCAGAAACCAGCAGCAGAAACAGGATCTGACATCACGTGTCGTTCTTCCTCTCGCTGCAACCACACGTCAATTAAAAACACAAAACACTTTCACCAGTTGAGTTCAAACATCCTTCTGTTAATTTCCCGCCCGTCTGTCCCTCATCTCGTCGCCAGGCGCCGCGACGCGCTTCCATCCCGGCCGGGGGTAAACCTCTCAGAAGCAATATGTAATTAAACTCAGAGAGCATATTCTCTAATCCTAAAGGCTATTACAGATTTATGGTCAGTACATTGTCTGAGCTCCACAATGGCTCTTCCTCACTGCACTCTTGTGGATACCGTGAGCCCATATATGTTCTTAAATGGGTAGATAAAGGTTTTGTAACCCTTTTAAATCGGGCTCGGTAATGGGAGTGCTACAATGGCTTACTGCCCTCGTGGGGTAATACGCCGGCTTTTGTGTTTGGCCTGGTATGGATGGAAAAGCTTAGACAGGATAGAGGAATCTGTAATTATAATGCATCAGCCGTCATCAATGACATATTTCTGAACCCATTTCCAGTCACATTGGAAACAAGGGGAGAAATTGTAATTACGGTATATTCATTTTTTTTTTTTTGCTGGCAGGGATTAAAGTATTGAGTATGTTTAATTGTAAGTGTTCTACATCAGTGGAGTCGTGATTAAGAGTGACGGTATCCCCACGACAGGACGCTTTGAAATGACTTGAATACTTCACTTAATTAGTACTTTTTATTTGCAGTATTTGGACTCAAATCTCAGTGTGAAGCTCTGGGGGGGGGGACCTCTGATGTAACGCTTCATCCTCATGACGTGGAACTGGGCTTTTTCCTCTCTGCTCTTTTGCTGTTCCTTGATTTATTTGGCTTGTTTGGACGATCATTTATAAAAAACACATTACTTGTATTTTTGTGGTTCTTTTCTTATTTCCTTACTATAAAGAACATCAACTACTGTTTTTAAAGTTTCTGTGAATAGTGAACGTCATTCAAACCTGGGCAGTGTGAAGTGGAAACACTGGATATCTTACTTAGTTCCAACTTAACTTGTTAAATCCCAAACACATTAACAGCAGCAGGAGATAGTTTTGCCCTCAATTACCAAGAAGATGCTATGTTCGGAAATCCTGAAACAAACCAAAGTCTGTTAAAACTGTAGTTTATTTCTATTGTATTCATAGTTTTATATTCCTTTGCATGTTATAAACTGTTAAAGGTTTATCTCATCGTATCTTTAGTCTGGTTTGATTTTCATATTCAGCTCTTACTCCTCAGATAACTACATATATGTGTCTGGGGGGGGGGGAGAATCACTCGTCCAGATGAACTGTGTGTCGTCACTTTGAGATTCTTCAAGTTGAGCGAGCGCTCCTCACTGTCACGCTCGCTCTCCAGGGAGCAATCATCCCACTGAACGTGCTGAAGATGTCTGTGATATCAATATACTGATATTGTTAGGATGCAATCGCTCTGAGGGATAATCGACAAATATGTATTGATAAAGAATTGCTTGATGAGACAAAACTGAGTCGGGCACAGAGCTGCTCTGGACTGCAGGAGGAAAAAACTTAAATAAAAAGGAGGGAATATGAAAACTTAAAAGTGATTCAAGAAGATCCTCCTCAGAAAAAAAAGGTTTAAACAATCAATCAGGTCAAAGACCCGAAACTTTCCTGAGATAATTTCCTATTCAATTCCATATATTTTTAGTTAATTAATCGGTCCTCTAAACTTAACTGTGAGTGTTATTTATAAACTTACAAACACTTGTTTTATCCACTTCCTGACTGCAGATTAATGTTCACCTTAAACTTACCCAATAAACAGGCCACCAGTTCTTTGATAAACGTGTATTTGTGAACGCTGAACAAACCAAATCTCATCTGAACCGATCACACCGAACACCAGGTGTGATCACAAACTTCGTGTCCCACAAACAAACAGGGGACTTCTCGTCTGTCCCCAGCAGCAGTCGGACGCCTTCGTCCTTCTCTGTCACCGGCTCCTGAGAATCACCGGGTCCCGGTGCCTCAATGATAATGTATTCTCTCTTATTTGACTTTTTTAATGGGCTTTCGCCTAATTATCATCCCATGGTTCCTCAGAAGTGAGCTGGAGAGGGAACTCCGGAGCCGGGGAACAAAAGGAGGTCAGATTCGGAGGTGTTGGCACGTGGCCTGATCCGCTCTGCTTCCCCCCCCCCCTGCCCATTTCTGCGCAATGATACGTTTTCCCCTTGAACACGATGTCAATATGTTGATGTGCCTTCCTTTTATTAAGACGCCATCCAACTGATAACAAGTCCTGCTGTGTGTTACCAACATAAATAATTAGAACAGAGACCAAGGAACGGCAGGTGGCTTTTGGCAGAAAGAAATAATCAGACTTGATGTGGAAAATAAAGTAAAAGGACCCATCTGTTCACGGCAGGGGGGGGGGCGAAAAAACACGTTAACATATTGTCAGAAACATTATGAAATACACAGTTAATAATTCAGTCATGGCACACGGCTCCGGACACTTGTTTGAAGTAATCCAACAGAAGTGAGCCAGCGCCTGTTTTCAGGCTTCAGATGAAGCCCAGATTTGCACGTGCATGACTTGTCCACCGGCCATTTTCTCCCCCACGTTCTGCCAATTGCCTGCTCAGAGGGTTGAAGGAGGACGAGTTAGCAGAGCCGTGCATGTAAAGCTGAAATAATCATCTCAGGGAGGAGATCGGCCAAGACGCAGCGGCAGCGGAGTGGAACTGTCAAACCCTCCGATTCACTGCCCGAGCTCCTCGGTGCATCCGAGGGCAAAGTGCACGAGCTGCAGGAGATCACCGACTTACTCTTCTCCATGACAGGTCCGCTGGGTCAAATGCAGCTAAAGACGACAACGAGCGTTTGGTAAAGTTTATTCTGCAATTATTCTTTTTCTTCACGTGTCAAAAGATACAAGGAAGTTGCTGGGAACACGTCAGGGACAGACTGTGAGACGATGAGCAAATGGTAGCAACAACCTGTAATGTAGGTTGTATCAAAAACATTTGAATTACTATAGTCGTTCTCAGCTGGTTTGGTTCGTTTAGATAATATATGTTGTGAATAAATTCACGCCGCGGCAAATGTGACATCTGTATGCACCCAGGCTGAGCAGCCATTTTGGAAAGAGCGGAGACACAAATGACCAAAATGAAGAGGCCGTCTAGAAAGGCCACTTCAACCAATCAGAGATCAAGAGGCCTCCTGTCAAGAGCTTCTCAGCTGTTGCGAGGAAGCACTGAGGTATTAAGGCCTCGGCAGGAGCCGGCGCTGATATCATTTCATCTCGCTCTGTTGTGCAGCATCAGGTTCATCGGTGGAAAGCCGCTCTGCAAATCAGGCAACACCCCCGGCTTACAAATGAGACGATCAAGGCTGCAGGGCTTCCCCACTCGGGGAGTGGAGCACAGCGGCGCCTCCATTACGAGACTGAACTTCTACGCACGCCATGAGCTCATCAGCTGCCGGCTTCCCAGAGCTTTAAAGACACAGTTATTTTAGTTGGAGCGCAGCAGCAGCGTGCAGAGAAACCTCCGATGAACAAACCACGACGTGGACTGAGGGGAGAGAGAATCCGGTCGTCAGGATTCATGTGTCTCTGAACTACAGATATTAACGTATTAAATCTGTAAAACCAATAATCACCTGTTTCACTGGATGTTCAGGTCACGTGAACTTAGAGCTGCAATAACTTATCGAGTAATGATCGAAAAACTACAGCGAATATTTGATAAATGCATGAGTTTGTATTTTTAAGCATCCTCCAAAAAGATAAATAAACCAATGCTGGTTCGATTTCCTCCAACAAGAGAATTTGCTGCTTTTCTGTGTCTTTGTCTTATATGACTGTTCATATTAATTATCATCTTAACCTGCATTATGAAACAGGATCTTTTTCAATATTGTTTGACATTTTTAAGTATAATTGATGTGTCAATTAATTGAGAAATTAATAATTCCTTCCATAAAATGTTTTAAACACAGTTTTCATGATTTTTTTTAAATAAAGCACTTTATGATCTTTAACTAATAACCTCCATCATGGAGGTTATGTTGTCACTTGTCTGTTTACTTGTGGGTTTATTTGTTTGTCAGTAGGATCAAGCCGATTTGAATGTGGTTTCACAGGAGGATAGTAAACACTGTACGGTAACAAACATGGCTACAGACCAGTAACTACCATGGATGTGTAGCTGAGATGATGTGGAATCAGTAGAATATCAACTGTTTAAATGCATCTTCAATAGATTTAGAACTCCGTCCAAACGAGCATGAGGTTCCGGTGCAGAACCAAAGAGATCTGTTGTCTCTGAGTGACAATCTCATCAAGACAGAGCAGATATCATTCTTTTAATAAGTCAGGAGGACAAATTGCTGAAGGACAAAGTACAAGAACCACATCTTTAACCTGAAAGTTGTTATTCTCCTGTAACTCCCCTCAATGGTTTATTTTAATTCCCCTTCAACAGTACATTCATCTCAAGGCTCTTTCCAGTCTTGTTTCAATTAAGGACGACTTGTTCACCGCTGATGCTGAGGTGCAACAGCAGCTACAGGGGAAGAACCCCCCCCCCCCCCACACACACACACGTAGTTCCCCTAAAATGGCTGCTGCCGTGTCCCTCGCAGGGAAACATTATTCCTAATAAAACTCTTTAATAAATACCTCAGGTCCTTGGAGAGTTCCTTGAACCTGAAAAGAAACAGTGTCTACACCCACGAGCAGAGGAGCCCATTACAGCCGCCGGTGGAAGATTTAATAGGTGTCATAATTTATCATGTAAACCCAAAAGTGTTTCTTAATTAAGTGCGGACGTTAATGAATTTTTTAATTTGATCCCTGTAAGTACTTTGCCATGCTAATTGCAATATTCCACACATTAGTTATCGGCTATTGCCCTTGGCTATTTGCTGTCGTGAGGAGGGGACCCCGTTCCCCCCCCCCCCCCCCCCGCCCGCCCGCCCGCCCGCTCAGCTTAACTTCATTAACACAGACGGAGCCAAACTTCAGAGGCTGTGTTGTCGAGGAGTGTTTTTTCGGGGGGGGGGTTTTATGTCCTGGTCAGAAAACAGAAATGCAGCCGTCGGATTCTTTCCACTAATTTAAACGTATTGATTGTTTCTTTGTATTGATGAACGACTGAACCAGTTGTATTTCTTGATGGTTCCAGCGTCTGTTTGCCGGTCGCGCCGCATTCCCTGAAGCTCCGAGCGGCGCCGCCGACGAGAGGAGTCACTGAGTGAGCTATTTAAAATGACTAATGCGAGCCGGGCTCCGTCTCGACGACTGCCTTTGTATCCGAAGTCCCGCTATCACCGGTGGCAGGTTCATATTGTTCACCGCAATTAATCTGCTCGAGAAACATAATAATGAAGTTGCCAACTGCTGCCCTGTGCTAGTATTTTATTAATCAACTGCAATTAGGCGGCGCTGCTATGTCCTTAGGATGACTTTTCATTCACTCGCAGGCGGGGGGGGGAGCGGCGTGCCAACACAACACAAGCTCGGTGAGAGTCTGAGTTCACAGATGCGTTCAACAATGTGCAACAATGTGGGGAATCGAACATTACGCCTCCAACCAAATGCTGCCATTTTTGTTGATTTGTACTTTTTATCGATCAGGAGGAACTATAATGCAGCCAGCCACCAGGGGGCAATCGAGACGCTTCGGCTTCACCTTCGTTAAGCTGTCGTGTCGGCCATCTTTAAAGCTGCTTCTGTGATCATGTATCAGAGACAACGATTTGACAGGAGGTCGATTTCTTTTCTTTGTAGAAACAGATTTTTAAGATGCATACACATAATAATAATAATTCATAACTATTCAAACTGAACTAGTGCATAGATTGAATTTAGTTATTTAACAGTAGACATCAGATGAGTTCTTCTGAGTGACCGCACTAACACGATGACAGCGAGTTCCCGTCCTCGCTCCCCCGCAGCACCGTCACGGTGAAGATGGATTCTCTGAGCTCTTTAATTTCGCCAAAAGGAAACACAAGGCCATTAACACACATTTCTATCCTCAAGCCCCGCCCCCTGTGTGTCATGACATTCAGGCTTAATGGAGAACTCGGCAAAGGCAAACGCTCCCCCCCCCCCCCCCCCCCGTAAATGTTTCATGAAGTAATTCCACCCATATGAAGAAACTCAGAAAAAAATCTGTTGACATTATCCCGCCGATGTTGTCGGAGCATCTGCAGAGGAAATGTATTTAATATTCCGAGGCCGTCTTACACTCTGACATTAGCCGAGGAAGATAATCCCTCAAAGATTAAATTAAATGTAGGCTGGAGTGTTTAGTGCTGCTATTGTTTTCATTAGTGCAAAAAGGAATTGTACTTGCTGCGCATGATATTAAATTTGTGCTTCTGGGCGAGCACTTGACATCAATACTCCCCCCCCCCCCCCCCCTCCGATAAAACATAATGTCATTCAGGGTGCGTAATCTCCAAGCAGCAGGTTAGCATTATAGTTTTTAACTACACTTAGCGGTTGCTAAATATGCATTTGTGGTATTAAAATAAATCTTCTGTTGAGATAAAAGCAGAAGGTGCATTCACTCCCGTCCCCCCGTCCCCCCCCCCGGCAGCTTCCAGCCATTTGCTCGTCTTCACTTCAGAAGAGAGGTGAAGGGCGGCTGGGTGGGGGGGGGGGTGACGTGGCATTATGAGGATGATAATAATGCATTTCGCTGTTTATTCAAGCAATCAGATGTTCTCTGTTGCGAGGGCTTTTTGGGGGGAAATGTCAACAGGTTGCAGGGGAAGCAAACATCTGTGAATGTTGATTAATTACGGTTTGACAGATGTTACCGAACGTCTGCAGAGTCTCGGATTTGAGAAAACAGTAGAAAGCTTCGTCCAATCCTGTTATCAGCAGCGGACGGGTGGAGCCGCACATCAAGCGCAGCTGCCTCCTCCAGCAGTTAGCATGGACGTCCTCTGGGTTTGTACACGACTGCATCAGACACCGTCACCCACTGATTATTGAATTACACCAGGATGCTGTAAGTCCACAAAGAAGGAGACCCCCCGATTGGGACATAGCTAATGTGGTGCATCACATGTCAGTTAATATCTTTGATATATGAGTATAATGACACTGCACGTTATATCGCTGATATCAAAGATCACAAAAGGACAAAATTAAGTTTTAAAAAGCCACAAAATACTCGGACGAAGATGAGGGAGCAAGTGAAGAGGAAGCTGAGGCTGGAGAAACATGCACAAGGTCAAAGTTCAACACTAAAACTTATCTACTGCAGTATTTTGATATTATGATATTGATCAAATCTGGATATATCCTGGTTTGGTAATAGTTTATCTCTCCTTATTTCTGAATGTACATAAACTATGATGTATTAAAGCTTGGAAGTTTTCATACCTTAATATAACAGCTTCAAAAAACTTAATAATAATAATAACTAGGGCTACGTTGTAGCACTAACGGGCCGAGCTCATGCATTTTGAAGCCTGTTGCAGTTAGTGGAGAGAGCGATCAATGACCAAGCGCATGTTCATCAATGTATAAAACATGTCACTTCCTGTCGCCAGCAGGTGGCGCTGTGACGATGAGTCAATATAGATTCAATTTTCACCACTTTTGAGCATGTTGAAGGCTCAAAAAGCCAAATCATTTGGGTTAGAATAATAATAATAAGAAGAGCCAACATTAACTTCAATCTAAATTAAATATGTTGTAAGAATTTAGATATTATTGTTATAAATCATTGTTATTAGAGTAATTGTTAGAGACAGACTGTTTCTACAGTTTCCGCATTTGTCCACCAGGTGGTAGTGTTGTACTGTTGTTGTACTGATTAGGCCGCGGAGGGGGGGGGGGGGACCGGGAGAAACGGCTCCGAACCACGGCCACTAATCACGCACTACATTCCACGCCATCACGTGCAGCGCTGTCAGTATCACTACGCACAGACTGATCTGTTCAGGTCAAAAACAAAAAATCTCCATGTTGTTGAGATGACGTCATTTAAAGTTGATATGATCGAACGTGTAACGTCAAAAATAGGCGACTTCCTGTTGCGTTTTGCCAGCATCTCCGCCATAACGCCTTTTTTGCGGAACTGGTATATATGAATATATATACCAGTTCCACAAAACTATTGTTGTACTGTTCCTAGAAAAAAAAAAAAAATGAAAAAAAACATATATATAAAAAAAACCACTAAAGCCTAAATGGTGGGCTTCCTGTTTGGTCTAGCATATCTATCCAAGAGACTTATTTGTTTGTTATGAAAAGACACATGTCCCTGTCGATTTTTGTACATGTCGGCCAATCGTGGTGTCGGGGCTGCCCTTTAGGGGGCGCTAGTCAGTTATTTTGCCACGCCCATTGGCAAAATAACGTAATAATTCCTTAAAACCATATGAATATTTTCAGGGGGGGAGTGTTGATACACAAATGTAGTTTGAGGGAGGTTGAACCTCGAACACTGAAGTTACAGCAATTTCGAGTGTCACAGCGAGTTGATGAACTTTGACGCCACGCCACTATTATGGCGTTTGACGAAAAGTCACAGTAATCTTATGCCGTCATTATCAATGTCTTGAGACCCGTTTGACACAGTTTGATATGGTTGCAGTAAGTGGATGAGGAGCAATACATCCAAGTGGAAGACATGCAAAAAACAAGACATTTCCTGTTTCCACCAGGGGGCGCTGTGATTTTAAGTCATAATTTCTGTGTAGATGTCATCAGGCCGGGACTCTTGTCTTACATGTCTCGATTGGACTCGATTGGACCATGTATGTCCGAGATACAGAACCTCGTGTTTTGATGGCGTGTAATCAAACTGTGACGCCACGCCACGGTCACACCATGTGACGAACAATCGATCTTTGAGTCAGTGTTTATCTCCGTCTTGTTGTGATGACACTCATCTCAATTTGAAGTTGATCAGATAAAAGCCCTGTGACAAGTTCGTCAAAGTAAAAATGTGGAATATGGCCAAAATGGCCACTAAATGCAAAATGGCGGGCTTCCTGTTGCGTTTTTCATAATGCCCCTTGAGACTTTTTTGTTTGTCTGGTCACGATACACCTGGGCTACGATTTTTGTGAAGATCGGTCAAAGGGAAACCTAGGGGCTGCGTTCCAGGGGGCGCTGTTGAGCCATTTTGCCACGCCCATTTCAAATTACTCCAGAATACGTACATTTTCACCACTTTCTAATTTTCTGCAAAGTTTGGTAAGAAGTTTTCACATGTTAAAGCCTCAAAAAGCCAATTCATCTGGGTCACTATAATAAGAATAATCCTTACAATTTCCAGAGGGCCTCCCACCGTCGGTGCTCGGGCCCGAATAATAATAATAGGGAGAATGGCATGTCTGTCATTGCCACAGCGCCCCCTAGATGCCACCAGCCAAGAGACAACTAGCTATTCTCCGTGTGGACGTCATGGCTGAGCCACCGAGGACAAGAGGAGAGGACAAGCGGAGAGGAAGTGACCGAGTAAGAAACGGAACAAGAGTGAAAGTCGGAGCATATTTCCACTGAGAATTATAAGAGGCCAAAGGTCAAAGGTCAGACATCGAGCTGACGTTGTTGTTGTTGTTGTTGTTCAGGTGAGTCAGAACTTGTTGGCTTCGTCTCGTGCTTGACGCTGGGATGTGTAAACTAATTTTAACCCATTTCAGTATCGACCTTTCCCACTGGACCATGAACACCATGTTTCAGCCACATTTCATATCTTGATATTTACACTCAGCTTGTTGTCTCCTCATGGAAACTGTGTGGGTGAGTCTCACCTTGAGCTGGACGACTCTGTGAAGTCCAGACGAGGTAGTGGACGGCCCGTCCCTCCACGGGGGGGCCGGACTCCGCCACCTCAGGGTCCCCGACTCCCCCCCCCCCTGAGGCTGAGGCTGGAGAAACATGCACAAGGTCAAAGTTCAACACTAAAACTTATCTACTGCAGTATTTTGATATTATGATATTGATCAAATCTGGATATATCCTGGTTTGGTAATAGTTTATCTCTCCTTATTTCTGAATGTACATAAACTATGATGTATTAAAGCTTGGAAGTTTTCATACCTTAATATAACAGCTTCAAAAAACTTAATAATAATAATAACTAGGGCTACGTTGTAGCACTAACGGCCCGAGCTCATGCATTTTGAAGCCTGTTGCAGTTAGTGGAGAGAGCGATCAATGACCAAGCGCATGTTCATCAATGTATAAAACATGTCACTTCCTGTCGCCAGTAGGTGGCGCTGTGACGATGAGTCAATATAGATTCAATTTTCACCACTTTTGAGCATGTTGAAGGCTCAAAAAGCCAAATCATTTGGGTCAGAATAATAATAAGAAGAAGAGCCAACATTAACTTCAATCTAAATTAAATATGTTGTAAGAATTTAGATATTATTGTTATAAATCATTGTTATTATAGTAATTGTTAGAGACAGACTGTTTCTACAGTTTCCGCATTTGTCCACCAGGTGGTAGTGTTGTACTGTTGTTGTACTGATTAGGCCGCGGAGGGGGGGGGGGGACCGGGAGAAACGGCTCCGAACCACGGCCACTAATCACTACATTCCACGCCATCACGTGCAGCACTGTCAGTATCACTACGCACAGACTGTTCCGGTCAAAAACAAAAAATCTCCATGTTGTTGAGATGACGTCATTTAAAGTTGATATGATCGAACGTGTAACGTCAAAAATAGGCGACTTCCTGTTGCGTTTTGCCATCATCTCCGCCATAACGCCTTTTTTGTGGAACAAAAAATAAACTATTGTTGTACTGTTCCTAGAAAAAAAAAAAAAAATGAAAAAAAACATATATATAAAAAAACCCACTAAAGCCTAAATGGTGGGCTTCCTGTTTGGTCTAGCATATTTATCCAAGAGACTTATTTGTTTGTTATGAAAAGACACATGTCCCTGTCGATTTTTGTACATGTCGGCCAATCGTGGTGTCGGGGCTGCCCTTTAGGGGGCGCTAGTCAGTTATTTTGCCACGCCCATTGGCAAAATAACGTAATAATTCCTTAAAACCATATGAATATTTTCAGGGGGGGAGTGTTGATACACAAATGTAGTTTGAGGGAGGTTGAACCTCGAACACTGAAGTTACAGCAATTTCGAGTGTCACAGCGAGTTGATGAACTTTGACGCCACGCCACTATTATGGCGTTTGACGAAAAGTCACAGTAATCTTATGCGTTCATTATCAATGTGTTGAGACCCGTTTGACACAGTTTGATATGGCTGCAGTAAGTGGATGAGGAGGAATACATCCAAGTGGAAGACATGCAAAAAACAAGACATTTCCTGTTTCCACCAGGGGGCGCTGTGATTTTAAGTCATAATTTCTGTGTAGATGTCATCAGGCCGGGACTCTTGTCTTACATGTCTCGTTTGGACTCGATTGGACCATGTATGTCCGAGATACAGAACCTCGTGTTTTGATGGAGTGTAATCAAACTGTGACGCCACGCCACGGTCTCACCGTGTGAAGAACAATCGATCTTTGAGTTAGTGTTTATCTCCGTCTTGTTGTGATGACACTCATCTCAATATGAAGTTGATCAGATAAAAGCCCTGGGACAAGTATGTCAAAGTAAAAATGTGGAATATGGCCAAAATGGCCACTAAATGCAAAATGGCGGGCTTCCTGTTGCGTTTTTCATAATGCCCCTTGAGACTTTTTTGTTTGTCTGGTCACGATACACCTGGGCTACGATTTTTGTGAAGATCGGTCAAAGGGAAACCTAGGGGCTGCGTTCCAGGGGGCGCTGTTGAGCCATTTTGCCACGCCCATTTCAAATTACTCCAGAATACGTACATTTTCACCACTTTCTAATTTTCTGCAAAGTTTGGTAAGAGGTTGAGCATGTTAAAGCCTCAAAAAGCCAATTCATCTGGGTCACTATAATAAGAATAATCCTTACAATTTCCAGAGGGCCTCCCACCGTCGGTGCTCGGGCCCGAATAATAATAATAATAGGGAGAATGGCATGTCTGTCATTGCCACAGCGCCCCCTAGATGCCACCAGCCAAGAGACAACTAGCTATTCTCCGTGTGGACGTCATGGCTGAGCCACCGAGGACAAGAGGAGAGGACAAGCGGAGAGGAAGTGACCGAGTAAGAAACGGAACAAGAGTGAAAGTCGGAGCATATTTCCACTGAGAATTATAAGAGGCCAAAGGTCAAAGGTCAGACATCGAGCTGACGTTGTTGTTGTTGTTGTTGTTCAGGTGAGTCAGAACTTGTTGGCTTCGTCTCGTGCTTGACGCTGGGATGTGTAAACTAATTTTAACCCATTTCAGTATCGACCTTTCCCACTGGACCATGAACACCATGTTTCAGCCACATTTCATATCTTGATATTTACACTCAGCTTGTTGTCTCCTAATGGAAACTGTGTGGGTGAGTCTCACCTTGAGCTGGACGACTCTGTGAAGTCCAGACGAGGTAGTGGACGGCCCGTCCCTCCACGGGGGGGGGCCGGACTCCGCCACCTCAGGGTCCCCGACTCGCAGCGCTGCCCCCCCCTCTGCCGCCCTGGCGTGGCTGATCAAGCTGTTCCAACAACTGGAAGACATCACAAGTTAAACACTCATTATTTTAATTTGATGCTAATCATGTGTTAATGAGACTAATCCTCGCAATGATTCAGGTAATTTGCTTAATGGCTGCCTAGAGTCCAGATTACAGCAATCAGTCACGTTTGATAAGACGTCTGTTGCGGGGCAGGGGGGGGGGGACCGGGCGGAGGAGCGGAGGACAGGGAACAGGTGAAGGCCAGCGGGCCTCCGGGAGAGTGAAGACATGCGAGTTCACCGACCCTCTCACCTCTGAGCCCTTAATGCGTCGGCTCATCATCAGGCCGAGCCTTTTCCACGCTTCCCCCAAGTCATCACGCCGCACGCCGCTCGCCCCACGCTGGATCCTGAACATATTGCAAGTAACTCAGAACAGTTTCCTCCTCGGAGCAGACGCACAAATCAGTCAAACGAAGGTGAAAATCCTCCTTTACTGAACTGAATCGACTGTTTATCATGGAAACAAGTATCTTCCACGTACGTTTGATTCCTGTAGAAAACATGTTAGACTCACTTCACCATCATTAACTGTGTGATTAACTAAAATAATACTGTAATATTCCAGATTAAATTCATGATTTGTCTAATTATTAATGCAATTAAGAAATATTGACACCAATTATCCTATAAAACGTATTTGTCTTCTCCCCAAATATCTAATGCTGAGGCACAATATCCACTTAAGAGTATTTTTATAGGTTCAGGAAAGGTTTGTTTGTTTTTAAAGAAAGCGACGTTGATGCCTGCACTACAGCCGGACCCCCTGGTGGGCGGACACACTGTCGGACAGTCGTCCCTGAGAGGAGGACGAGGAGGACGGGGAGGAGGACGAGGAGGACGAGGAGGAGGAGTGAGAGCTCTCCTCCTCACTCAGATCAGGAAGCTACGTCTCTGACAAATGGCCTCGGCATAATGACCTGCTAACAAACATAAATCGTTTTCTCTTGCATTTTTACTGTCATCAAAACAAATGCTCATTAGCCTTTTATGAGGGATTGTGTGAATAATAAATAGATCCTAATTACCCCCCATCACAAATGCAAATGTGTGAATTAAAAGCAACGGGTAGTAAAACAATAGAGCTACTGTCCCCGGCTTAATATTATTTGTACACTCGCTGAGTTATTGAGCAATTAATGCTTTGAATTAATTTTTGTGTGCGGTTTCTTTACATTATTGTGTCCACTGATTGATCTGCTGCTTTGACTCTCATCATTGTTTTATTTCAGCAGCTCCGTCGCCGGTGATTATTAAAACAGCTCCGACCTTTGACTCCTTCAGATTGTGAGCTGTGTGCGTAGACACGTATTTATTACCTCCCGACAATTATGCTTTGTTTTTGTCTGTTGGTTTTGCAGGATTACGCCAAAAAAAACTACAACGCAGATTTCCATGAAACTTGGTGGGAAACGTGTGTTACAGGTCCGGGAGGAACCGGAGGAATTTTGGTGGTTTATGATATTAGCACCACAGTTATGTGCGTCGTGTTCAACAAACAAACGGCATTAGACGGCATTATTGAGGCGCAGGCTTTAAAAACAATGGCACTTAGTCAAATCGCCGTCGCTGCCACTGTTTGTGGGAAGCGTACATGTCACGTCAATCAGAGGATAACCTATATTTTACACTCTAATCCGAGCTAAAGCGTCAGATGCCTTTACAGGGGGGCCCGGCCCATTGTCCAGGCCGAGGGCTTATCCATGTCTCACATGCTGAGTGACAATGGACTTATGAGTCAGTTGTTCTGTGCAGCCTCTGACCGCACGGTCCACCAGGTCCTCGAAATCTGATGCATGTGTTACTGCAGCCACACCTTCTGTTGACGCTTCAACACCCCCCCCCCCCCCCCACACACACACACACACACACACACACACGGACACACAACCTGATGGGCTCAGGACGTGTGAGGTTTTCATTTCTTTCAAATCATTTGCTTGTTTAAAACGCAGAAACCTCTTTTCTTCCCATTCCACCTGTTTAACTCACTTTACCTTTAACTTCTTTTACATAAACATTAGCAGGTAAACGCAGGATTTTAAACACAAGCTCTTCTGTTTTTCTACTACGTTTGTTTTGCACTTCACATCAAAGAAAAACCCACAAGGCCACAAGAAGGATTGTGATTTTCTTTGCATTGTCCTCACGTGTATTTCTGTTTTTGAAAAGCAATACAAATAAATAGTTTATAATTCTCAATCAGGAGCATTTGAGCAATTCATATGACACTAAATGAGTAATTTTAACATTTATAATATTGTGTATAATGTGATGATTAAAGTGAAGCAAAAGATATAAATAAAAGGTACTAGATTTTTTTATTTCTACAAAACTTTCGACATCACGAAAGCATTGGAGACTTCGCTGTGTTGTCGATGTTGAATCGTGCACGATGTAAAGAAAAATAAATGCACTGATGCACGTTGTTCACATGATGCATTGGAAATATTAACTTCATGTCCGGCATAGTTTCAATCCCCCGGGTGTCATGTCGATAGAAACCAGAATCCGCTGCAGAGTCACTTGACCTGCGAGTGAATGACGATTATTCTCATTGCAAACAAAAGCCAGATGTTAGTGTTAGTGAGGAACTGGAGCTTCATATATCGATATATATGGTTTACCGGCTAAAATACAATTTAATTTCATACCCAGAACTAAGAACTGATTTTCATTTAAAAGATTCACCGTCTAAATGTGATTAAAAATGTGTTTGGGTGAAAGTAAACTCTGTTTGATTGAGGTGATGGATGCATCGTAAGGTGCTTTGGATAAAAGCTGCTTGAAATTCCCTCGCAGATGACGGGGGGGGGGGAAGCGACACTGACGGGCAGATTACGTCCAACAACAGAAAAGCTCTTTCTCCTTCACTTACACTCATCACGGGGATTACAAATAAAAAAGGTAGCTCAACACACGGACTTTCATTTCTGTTATTGTTCGACAGGCAGCTGCACGAGGACTTAGCTCAACTGTAACTGTGTGTGGATTAGATCCGCCTGATCCATTAGATGGATTATGATTATGACCACATCCCAATATCATTTCAGGCCTCACACCCCACTGCTTTCTTACACATGGGCATATGATTTATGGAATGGACAGGAGGGATTCCACTGAAATAATGTGCAGAGCGTTTGTTGAGTAACTTTTATTCTCTCACACTTTACCTGCATCCTCTTATTTTCAGACGTCTCTCATCCAGGAGGACGTCAGAAGAAGATCTAATCAAATTCACCTCATATTTGTGTCTTGATAGAGTTTTATTTCTCTGTTACAGTATCCAAGGTCGAGTTAAACCCAATTCATGCACCTCCCCAAAAATCTAACTACGCGTCTCCGACACTCGCCGCCATTTTTGATTTGAGTGGAAGGAACGAACAACGGACGACGTCTCTCATCTTCGTTGTAGTTCTTTAAGAAAAAGTAATTGCTCTTCAACATCTATCAGATCCAACACGAGCTGTAGTAGTAACACTCGACGTTGTTCTGAAGTGACGCCAGAGAATTTGTGTGGAATGGACCAGAAACCAGAAGACACACAACACCAGCATGGACACTCACACACAGCTACGCAAAACTATGAATGCTCGGGTCGGTGTTTACGTGCTTACCTACGGTGTAGCTTCGACGCAGAAGCATGAATCAGCCTTAAGGAGGCCACATATGTAGAAACTTGAGGAAGGTACTAGATATCTCTGAGATGTGTGTTAAAATGAAACCAGGATAGCTCAGATTTCATGATGATCACACAACTTGTTAACGTCTGTGTTGCCCCAGTTTCTCTGATTCTTCAGGTATTAACAACAAATACTTGAGACATTGACCGTGTCCAGAAAAAACTGATTTCCCCTCAACTTCCCCAATGAGAAGCACAATTTTACAAAGGAATTTTCAGTTACTTATCACATACAGTTTGCTGGAAGCTCCGGTGAAGGTCCCGTTTCCCCAAGTTGTGAAGTCATTGTTCCAACTTGTGTGTGTTCGTGTGTTTTAAAGTCGGGATGTGGAAAAAAAACGTGGATCAATCAAAATGTGAAGTTCACATCAAAAGCTACTGTTTAAAGTTTTGGGTTTTTTAAGTGATGACGTCAGCAACTCACGAACCAAACTTGTATTTTACAGGTCGGGGGAAATAATTTGTCCTACAATTCTGACATGAAATCTCTGTGTGGTTATTATTAACATTAATATTGTTTTCAAACTTACTCTGTCTTGAAGAGTCCTAAACAATAGTTTGAATGACACCACCGGGGGGATGAGTCGTGGGCACCAAACAGGCAGACGAGGCCTAATGAGAGATGCTGCAGAATTGCATTATGTGAAATGTAGTTAGAGACGACAGCTCCGGATCCCTGAACTCTGCTGGAAGAACAAAAACAAACCGCTGAAGTTCCCCTTTAATTGTTTGCCTGTTTTGAGTAGTATTGTAATGTCAGGAGCGATTCAGGAGGTGCACCGAGCAAATAAAGCAATTAAACAAAGGTCACGAATGGTCAGGAGGTAATGAGACGGATAAATCAAACAAAAAGACATTTCACATTTACTGTATTGTCTGGTGTCTGTTTTCTGACTGATTAAGACGTGGAGAGAAACTTATAATGATGCTCTGTGGCTCAGCAGTCGATTCAAACTTATTCTTTCACGTTCGCTCAAATTTTAAATGAAAATGAAGAGAAAGAAATCTCCTGCAAACTGTCATTTGGTGGAAAAATAAGAATAAAGAGCGATTCTGAACAGAATAAAGCTCTGAAATGATGATTGTTACCGTTCCTGTTTCTGAACTAACACCGTCCCTGTGGTTGAAGCTCAGACCTTCGCTGTGAGTCTGCAGCAGCTCAGCTCTCTGCAGGAGATGCTCTGCAGCCTCTGATCACTGGCCTGATGAATGGGGGTCTGAATTGGAAATTTAATTGGATGTGGTTACAATTATAAAGCCGCGCTCTCCCCGGAGCAGAGACTGCTACCGTCGGCCGGCGCCGGCGGGGGGAACAAGTTATCAGCGGGGGGAACGTGTTCTGTCACGCCGCCCCCTCGTTATTCCAATCGACAGGGTTGTGAGGTGTGTCGGATCGGCGTCGCCCACAGTGGAACCGTTAAAACACCTGGACTGCTCCGATGGCGGCTGGTTGACCTCTGTGATGGCCTCCATTGAACGGCCAATTTATCAGGAACGGCCGGCGTGGGAGGGAGATCTCAGCCGCTTCTGCACGTCGGGCGCCGGGTTTTTACTGCAGGTGACTTTTTGAGGGTGTTGAGGTGGAAAGTCTTATCACGGCATCGCGGCCTACAGACGCAACACTTATCTCCGGCTCTGCTCATCACGAGAACACAAAATGCTCGTCTGTCCCGCAACGTTAAACACGTCACACACGCGGGAGCTGCAAAGATGGAGTTTTATGGCGGCGCCGCTGAGCTGCTCCACCAGAGCAGCACGTGGCTGTGCTCACAGGGAGCCTCGCCGGTGACCAATATGCTAAGCTTGTGCAGACATGCATGTTCTCTCCCGCTCTGCATCATTTTCTCTCCCTCAACATTTCTTCGGCATGTCTACTTTGAGTGTATTTGATCCGTCCACTCTCATTTTCCAACCGATAAACCCTCTCGCCCGCTCACCCGCTGCCTTCCCCCCCACCCCCCTCTCTTTCTCTGCAGCTGCAAACCCCCCGAAGGCCTCCGGAGGTTGAGGGAGCCCTCTTTTGGTCAGAGTCAGTAAGGCAGCAGCTCTGTGGCACCACAGTCGGATCCCATCAGTGAAATGAAAAGCTCTGTCACAACCTCAGTGCAGGGATCAGTCCACACACACGCCTGCTGTTACACCAGCGTACATTATAATCTCTGACATATGTAAGATCTGCCTCATGCTTTTTTCTCTCCAAGCCATAAGCTGAAAAACTTACAGAGAGTGAATCTGCTTTTAGCAGGAACCACTGATGGAAACGGAGCAATTATTAGATTGAGGCCAAGAATGAGAGACTGGAAACTATTGTCCTCGTTCAGCTGCGTCTCTGTTGTCCTCTACAAAGGAACCAGGCTTCAAGGAAAGTTTAACTCAGTTATCTTCAGTTCTGATGAACATCCATGAAATCGTGTAAACCAAGGTTTCCTCAGAGAATCGTTAAATTGCATTTGTCACATCCAGTTTTTTTATTTTAATTAAATCACTATTTTTAAGGATAATCATAATAATCATAACTATTATGATTATTATTATCATCAGTATCATTACACTATTTATATAGCATTTTTCAAAAACAGTGACAAAGTGCATCACAAGGTAAAAGTGAAGAATTGAAGGCAAACACAGGAAACAATTAAAAGTTTAAAGATCAAAACTGATAAAAGAGACGAGAAGAGAAAATAAAAACTAAATTAAATTAAAATTTTCTAAAATGATTCAGTGAGTCAGTAAAATTCAGGGTGGGGATAATAATAGTAATAATAAAAAATAAATAAAAACTTCACAGACCTGCTGCTTCTCAACTCAGGACCCTTCAGATGACAGTAAGTCCACGAGTTAATAATATAATATAGTTAATAATCAAGCAATGTATATATTTTATAAGTTATCCCAATGAATGGTTGAAGTTGGGAGACACAGCATGTGATCATCTCTTATGACGCCATTAATAACATTATGTTTACATGGCGGTTTCTCTCCCAACATATGGACACAGAGAAGCTTTAGTGCTCGACAGGCTGGAGCAACAGTGTGTGTGTGCGTGTGTGTGTGTGCGTGTGTGTGTGTGTGTGTGTGTGTGTGTGTTGCAGTGTTTACATGCACACGGATGCATGTGTGCACATATGTGTGCATGTACATTATCAAGTGACTCCTCTGACTGGGTTCATGGCTACTTATCCATGTGTGTTAATCTCTCTGTCTCCAGATCCTCCTCTTTACTCTCTCTCTCTCCTGTCTTAAGAGAATGTCTCTTTCTCCCTCCCTCCCTCGCTCGCTCGCTCGCTCCCTCGCTCCTCCTCCCCTCCCTCCCCTCCCTCGCTCTCTGTTGACATTCCAAGCAGTTGATAAAGAGAACGTTTCATTTCATGCCCGGCGTCAGCACCATGGCGGCTGTGCATGAGCGGGCCGTCCGTCAGAGCGAGAGACGAGTGGGGAGGATGCTCGACTACGTGAAGTCAGAGGGAGAGCAAATGGGCCAAATAGAGAGAGGGGGGGGAGAGGAGGGAGAGAGGGGGGGGGGGGGGAGGGAGAGAGAGACATATGTGTGTGTTGGAAAGTCATGTCCTATTTAAGTGACTATTATTAGAGCGGGTCACCATCTGCAAGTCGAGATAAAGCAAAGGGGGGAGGGGGGAGTGGGGGGTGACAGTGGAAGATTATACTAAAAAACAAACAAAAATATTAGTGCATGATAATTCCAGCTCGTAAGCAGCAACATAACATGTGAAGCCACAGGAACGAGCTGGAATCCAGTGGGGACGCATTTTACAGGTTTGGTTTGTTTGTTTGTTTGTTTCCAGGATTACACAAAAAACACTCAACTGATTTCCATGAAATTTTGTGGATTGGTTGCACACGATCACAAGAAGAATCCTTTAAATTTTGGTCATTTTTCAACATTTTCGCAGATTTCTCAAAAGAATAATTTCTGGATCCTGGTAAAGCCAGCCATTGCTTAAAATGCGATGCTGGTCTATTAGAGGAGTTACGGCACAGGTACATGAGAACACACCTGCACTGTAACACCTCTAATAGACCAGCATCACATTTTAAGTGGCGGCTGGCTTGCCTGGGTTTTCCAAAACGACGACTCACTTGACCACAGTAACTCTGCTTGTTTCTTAATCAGCATCCGTTGTTGCTCACTCACGTAGCAACTGTGTTTTCTGGCTTTCGTATATTCATGTGGTGGCTTTTCGTAGTTGTGTTTGTTGTGTTTTCCGTTAATTTCTCAAGTATTTTTTGCAGCAGCCACAAAATGCATCAACCAAACACAAACCCACGTGACTTCCTTCCCCTCGGCCCCGTGGCGGAGCAGCGTCCGAGCTGCACGATGAAGACAGCCCCTCTGCACTGGCTCCAGCTCGGCAGCTGATCTGCTCTCAGAGCTAATGTCACCTTGCTATGAAGGCACATATTGCGCAGTGTGAGAGCAACTGCTTCTCAGCCCACACTCACAAAGCAGATGTTGCCGGTGTCAGGGGTCGGGTTCGCAAGCTGGATGAGACCTAATCAACTATTTAAACAGCTGAGCGCCGATGACGTCGCCACAAACACACATTTACAGGCCCTCTGAACTCGCTCTGCTGCGACTGGACACTTTGGATCTTTTGTTCATCTCATTATTACGTGAATTTTCACCTCCACATCTCCACTGCTGCTTATTTATTATTGTGCTGAGTTTATGACGATGTCTGTGTCGTCATATCTGTATTACTGAATGTGAGGTGTCAGCACCAGTTCACCAGTTAACCAGTTAACCGGTTCACCAGGTCAACGCACCGGTTATTTCAGGACAATGTTTAGGATTCATCCTGTTTAAGAAAATTCTGATGTCATAAACCAAACAATCAATAAAAGACAAATAAATAGATTTTAAGAAATGTGATCCTCTTATTACTCATAGTAACTAATAGCTCTCAGACTAACGCCAACAGTCCCTGAAATTCAATCAAGCTGCACCAACACACACAAATAGATAAGTCCTCTAAATATGGCTGACTTTTATTATCCAGATCCATTAATTATTAATCAGAAATTGGTAGAAAATGTCCAAAACCTCCTGATCTCGCAACGTTAAAGAACTAAAGAATTGTTGCAGTCCTGCGAGTTCTTTCTCGTCTCATCCTTCCACCGATCTTTGTGGAAATCTGGACGGACAAGGGGGGGTGGACATTGTTACCTCCCTGGCGGAGATGCAGATCCAATTAAAAATCTGGATCTTGAGTATTATAATGTGCTTTGATAAGAGGACAGTTGGGCCTTGGACAGTTCATTCTACTCTCATGTGCTCTCACGGATCAGATCCAGACTCATGAGCCCTCGATTCAACTGATCATCCTCCGATTCCACCGTCACCTCAGACGATTAAAGAACACATAGCGGAGACAGACGCGATCCAGAGGCCGCCGGGACCCTGATGACGGCGGCCTCCTGTCTCGCTGAATGACAGAACCGTGTGGCGTTGGCGGAGCGGACATCGGAGGAGTGAGACGGACAGACAGAGAGAACGGGAGAGGAGAAGAAGAGCCTGGGGGGGTGCTGCAGTCAGTTTGTCAGAGGAACTCAAGGGTCCAACCTGCGTCACTTTGAATTCCTGGTCTCGCCACATGATATCACCGCCCCCCCCCCCCCCTCTAAAAACCAGCAGCCCCACCCCATCCTGTCCAACTGGAGATGGTAGATTAGCAGATAGATGCCCAGGCTGCGGCCCGAACAACATGTAGGCCCCCGACAAATGATTGATTCCCTCCTAATTCTCTCAAATAGGATGTGTGAGGAGGGTGGAGAGGGAGAGCGGAGGAGACTGAATGGTGATGATGGTGGTACACTCGATGGGTGGGGGGTGTAGAAGAAGAAGAAGAAGAAGAAGAAGAAGAGGGGCGAGAGACAATAAGTAGGCCACCCTGTGTCAGGTAAACTTTGGGCTTGTAGCTAACTGGACGTGTCAGGGCGGCTAAATGTTGAGCTGTCGCCACGGAAACAATGGTGGTTGAAGATATGGCCTAAAAATCTTATGTTAGCATCACATAGAGAGAGACGTGAGGGGGGGGGGGGGCGGCGGGAGATTGGGAGAGGGCCGGGGGGGTGAGGGGACAAGCCTAACTGGGAATTCCTGTATTTGCATTTTAGTGTTAATAAGGTTGCACACGTTATTAATTACTTTTAACGAGAGGTGTTATTTCTGTACGTTTATGGACAATCCAACAAACCTTTGCGTTTCATTTATGCTCAACGTTAAATACGGAAACTGACGGAGCTCTCTGTCCGAAATGTAATCGATGGTGGAACTTGTTGTTGTTACTTGTTGATGTTGTTACTTTGCCCAGAGACGAGCGGCAGCGTCTTTCTTAACAGGCTCATTATCATTTTACCCTCATTTCTTAGGGATAAATCATGGAGCTGGTAACAGACGAGTGCAGCGTATAAACCAAACCCAGACGTGACCGACCAGAACCTCAATATCATTTCAAAACATGTGTCCAGACCTGGACCTGACGGGTCCCGGGGGGGCCTCAGTGGATCCCGTTGGCTCGGCTCGGGTTTCCACACTCAGCGATATCAAACAGACAAACCAAGCTCATCCTTCATTTCCAAGGCTGAACTGGAAATTCATCATTTTAATTATTAATAAATATTCAACAAATCAGCTGTTACCAGTTGTCAATCGTCGTTTCAATCATCCGAGGTGTTTTAATGTCGCAGTCGGCAGCTACTCGCTGCTCTCATAAGTCATGTTAATGTATGGGACAAACAACTGTGATCCAGAGCTCCTCTACAGAGACCGGGCATCTGCCTTTGTTAATCAGCCGCCCCCTTCCCCCTCCCCGAGTAGGAATCAGAATAATGAGTCAATTAATGTGCTAAAATGGCAACGAGAGATAGAGAGAGAGCGAGAGAGAGAGAGAGAGAGGGAGGAGGGGAACTGGAAAAGACAGTGACGAGAGAGAGAGAGAGAGAAAAGAAAGGAACTGAAAGGGAAACAGTATAGAAGAAAGAGTGTTGTGCCATTTCATTGATAATTGTGTGTGTGTGTGTGTGTGTGTGTGTGTGTGTGTGTGTGTGTGTCAGCCAGCAGTTGTTTGCGGTGCTTGTGGTTTTCAGTATCACATCCACGGAGCCGCACAGCAGCAGCCGAGCATGACTGATGGTCTCGGCTGACACCCGCCTCCCCTGGCCTGTCCGTCTTAAGTGAGGAACCCCGGGTTTAATTGCAAAGGGCACATTGGAAATGAATCGAGAGAGAGAAATGAGACGGGTCGGAGGAGCGAGTGTGTATTAGACAAAACGACAGAAACAAACACGTAATGAAGAATCTCACTTCAGAGTTAAATCGGCTCTGCTGTGTTGATTTTGGCAAATCTACAATTTTCCCTCTTCTCCTTGTATACGACTGTGATCCTTGCTCATATACGTTTTTATGTTCAAACATAAAAGCGAAAGTCTCTCCAGAGGATTCACACGGGGAAAGAAAAAATAACTGCACGGGGCTATGAAGTAGATTGAATTCGTGAAATAACTTTTTAGGGAATTAGAAGTAAAGACGTTTATTATCTGCATCACTATTGTGCTGCACGTGTCAGTTATACTTACGTACCAGGCTAGCTATCAAAACAACGCTGAAAGGAAACACAAGGGAAACTAGAGCGGCCCTCGGAATGCAAGGCCCCTCTGTCTCCGGATGAAAACACATTAAAGTCACAAGATTCACATTTTTATTTGGATCTGCACCAAATTGCACAAACTCATATCTCAGTCTGCTAAATATTCCTGATTTAGAAAATTAACGATAAAACGGTAGAAGACCCAACCTTTAGAAAGACATAACCCCCCCCCGCCCCCCATGCCCCATGTGTGGGGTGAGGAAAACATTTATATATACACATTTATTAATAAAACAACAAATCAGCTGTTTTATCAAACTGACATTCGCACAAACAAACGTCAATCATCATTTCAATCATCTGAGGTATGAAATATAATTGTCATTTTCCTGCAGAAGCTTCTCAGTAAACAAATCTCCAGCTGACGGTTCACCTGAGAGGACGCAGAGTCACTGATCTTTAACGCGTCGGGCCGACGTGCGAGCGGCCGCCTGCCGACACCATCGTACACATGTGGCATTAAGAGACGCCGGTTTTACAAATTGACCGTGAGTGTAATTACCCCGTTGCTAATTGTCCCCCCCGTGAAAGTGGCACTGCCCCGGCCATTACGATCCGCAGCCACTTCAACCTCGCCGATCAATTATTTCCACTCTTGAATAATTAATAACGGCTTAATTGCCGGCGCCTCATTGACACGGAATCCGCGGGATTCTTTATTCATCATCTTGTTGTACACCGTGTTTCCTTCTCACTATCCTGAGAAACTGTTTTTAATTACACTTAAACACACAAGCGGAAGCGGGAGATGTTCACGCGGCTGTAATCCGGAGCCGCGGTGACCTGAGCGATCAATTATTCAGAGCCGTTTGCCTTTGAATCAGTCACTGACACACCGCACGGACGACAGGAGCTTGTACAGCTACGAGGAGAACACCAGGGGGTCCGGGCCCCAGCGGAGAGCCAGGTTCAGACGCCTGCACACTTACTCTCTGCCTGTCACTAGGAATCACCGACGACCTTTAATGCTCTCGCCCCCTCCGCTCGTCCTGAAGCTAAAGTAAATTAGCATGTGTCTCTGAGGAGGTCTTTTAAGATACAGCGTGTCTTATGAACGTGTGATCGCGAAGTGGAGTCACTGTAGCGTTCAGGAGGAACAGGCAGGCGGGGGAGTGATGGCGACGACTCTGCAGGGTGGAGGATCCAGAGCGGTTAAGAGGAAGGGAAACACGTGAATGTGAAAATCAACGAGAGGCTGAGTATCGGGGAGACTGAGCAGATGTACAGACGTTAACAGTTGTGTTGCCATCGTCAAATCCACGAGGCTCATTCTTCAAAAGGTCACAGGGGAGCTGCAGCCACGATAAATAACCCAAACTCCAACTTGTATGTCATCGATCTGAGGTAGTTCCCAGAGAAAAGCCACAAAACCACAGGGAGAAGTCCACAGTGAAAGGCCTGGATGGTGTTCGGACTTTATTTACTGTGTCATTCAGGGAAAGACAGCATTGGAATTTCTATAAAACAGATCTAAACCATAACAATAACGGCACATGATAGAAAATCTTGGCATTCATCCCTCAAAGAGATCCAGAGACCTGGAGACGACTGAATCAAGGTTTTACATTTGCTCCCTTTAAATAACTGCAATCCACATTTACCATGGACCAAACACAGGGAATGGTTACTTCCTTTAGTTAGAATATTCTAAAGTCAAATCTGTGTGGCCCAAAGAAGTTAAAGCTAAAAACAGAACCACTGGGGAACATCTGGATATTTTTTCCCTGAGATTTGTAGATAAATGAACAACACAGCATAATGTTTCTCCCTTTCATCCAGTTTATTAATAAACCTTTCAGCTTTAAAGCATCTTTTAAAAAACCTCCCTGTCCACAGCCTCCTGGTCCTCGTCCAACACACTTTAAATAACGCATCTCCCTCGATTTCCCTCGAACACACAAACCACAGAATCTCCGGGACAGAGGGGCCTTGAAAGCCTCTTTTCCCGTCCAGATGCTGGCGACGTCTCCCAGGCCATTCACGCCTCACACAGGCGGTGCTGCGTCGGCCCGGAGAACGCAGACAGAAGGGGAACTACACGAGGAATAAGAGCCGGTTTGTGTGCTTTTCCGTGCAGTCTTGAGGGAACAGTGGGGAGGGCGCTTGAATGCGACAGTGCGAGAGGTGGTGCGATGGCACTGGATCCATGGCAGCTGTTTCCTTCAATGTTTCATGCTCACAGCCACAGCTGCTCTCCAAATGAGAGTTAATATTGCAGGGGGGCCGTCCACCCTGGGTCGAGCCTTGTCGCATGGTCTGAATGTCAAACTCCGCCCAGCAGGGTGACACCGGCTCAAAGGACACGCTGCGTGGCTTTCCCCTCGCTCCTCGCTCGCCCTCTCCTCCCTGTTGATGTGTCTTTCTGCCTCATTGGATCTTCCCCCCCCCCCTCCTCCGCAACTGGACAAGGGTGAAATCTGTATTTTCCATGGGCACGCCAACGCGGCCGCCGCTTTAAATGAAAAATAAATGAGGAAATAGAAGATGGTTGTCGTTGTTGTCGTCAGGAGAACTCTGCGTCGACATGGAGATTTGACTGGTGTCTGTTTCTGGAGTCGTCGGGTGTTTCACGTGGACACGAAGAACCCAAAGTATTTCTTACTTAAATTATTAAAACTGACTGAAACCTCCAAATTAAACTCTTCTTGTAGTTTGTTTTCAATTTTTTTATTATGTAATTCAAATCCATTCATTTCCTTTGAAAACTATTCGTCCACATACATTTGTAGACAGAAATAGAGATGTTATTGTTCAACATCCAGGGGTTGAGTGATTCTAGTGCGATATACTACGATAACATTTACATAAAACATGCAAATTTGTTGTTAGTAATTACAAGAACAATTTTCGAAGTTTGGATAAATACTCAACATTTGGACTAACGTGAGAAATGCTCGTACAAAACAAGAGTTGTTTCTTGTATATGCATCCTTTCATGGAGCAGGACGACCAAAACAAAAACACTGATTCGTCACCTCGATGGTTGAGAGGTTTTGTGATGTCATTATTTCCATAAATACAAAATATCAGAGCTACTTATTCTACGCATAACTGTGGGAAACAATTCAGCAGCGTTTAAGGAAAATCTAAGAAAACATGAGAACTTTAAGATATACAGTGAGTTTCATACGACCCCGATCGGACGTGTTGGGCCAGTCTGAGTCAAACGAGGTTCGAACGTGAAGCTTTTGAGACGGTTTCTCTCGTGGACATACACGGAGCAAAAAGCCTCGGTTTGTGCGACGCTCTTCCCGCAGACCTGCACGTGACCTGCGCTCTGCAGTAAACCTGTGCTGATCCTATCCTTAGTGATAGATGTAGGGTGCCCCTCCACTCTCCGGTGTGTCGCAGCACCAGATCCCTGTGGACTGCCACGCACACACAGTGGTGGCAGCGATGAGCATGATTGGAAGTGTCCTGTCTGCGGTGGTGCAGCTGCATAAAGGAAACAGCTGCTGAAATATCACATGCAACCCCCCCCCCATGTCTCCTGGTATCTATCTCACAAACACACACACACACACACACACACACACACACACACACACACACACACACAGTGGCCAGCTCAGCTCGGAGAGCGCGGACACAAAGACATGTGCAAGATGGCCTCGGACACACAACCCCACCGACGTGTGCACTGCTGTGCTGTTGTCGTCGCCGGGCGGATGACGAGCGCGCCGCTGTGACGAGGCTCCTCTTTCTTTGGGCTCCATCCCGCTCCTGCTGTTTCCTCTTCACGTGGACTGACACGCCAACAGGAGATGATGCTCAGGGTCTTTGTTTGAGGCGTGAAGAGGAATCTCTGATGCTGCGTCCAGGCCTCTGACACCCGCTGTAATTCTTGCCTGTGTTTGCGTGCAGCTCCAAAGGTTTTCCACACCTCCCGGTGATGTCACCGCACTTTATCTATGCTTAAATATTGAGTCTAAAACACAACAAATCCCTTACAGCTAATGTTTAACACGCTTTGTGCAGCTAGGAGCATTTACCAGTTCAGACCCAGTGTCAAACCAATGTGACGTCACCTGTTGGTTGTGAGCAGTTTTGCCATTTCGTCCAGCGCCTCTTCCTGGTCGTTTGAAAGCAGAAGTAACCATATCTGGAGGAGCGGTGGGTGGAGCCTGGCCTGCGTGGCGAGGAGCTGATTGCTATCTTTGTTCCGTGGCCTAGTTCTCGTGTTGTGATGTGCCAACACGAGAACCAACCATCGAAACTGAAGTCGTGCAGACGGAACACGCTGCCGTTTCACTTGTGGGACTTTCAGGTGTGACATCTCCCCGATTGTTGACATTTTTAGCCACAACAAGAAGAAGTGATGTCCGGGAAAAAGAATATTGCCATTATACGTGTGTGAGACTAATATACTTTAAAGATGTGGTATCGGATCGTTGAGTAGATTCGCCTACTTGCTGATTCACGACCCGGCAATTCTGGCAATGTCACAGGTGTTTCTGATGCTGGAACATCTCTACGCCCAGTTTGATCAACTTTCTATGGTTCAATCAATTCTTGATTTGTTTTGAAAGAAACTGGATTAAACATAATAACATGTCGTCAGTGTAGGTTTACTGGAACATATTAAAATTAGGAAAACCTCTCAAAGAACAGTTACTGATACTCTTCTTATCTGTGATTTGATCCCACAGGACAAAAGGACTTAAAGAAAAATGAAAATATTTGACTCAAACATCTGGTTCCCGTCAGGTGATGATGTCTTATTGTTCCAGATATCACGACGGTTATGTTCCTGCAGAAAAACTCTGGAGGTTTCTTCTCTTCACCTCATCAGCTGCTCACGTCTCAGTGGGAGTTTCAGGCTGCCGGAGTCTTTGAGCTTCCACAAAAGCGTTTTATCACATTGTGAAAGGAAACACAAACCTCTGCCAAGTCATTTCTCATCCACATGCACCCTCACACCTGTTGCCTTCGCACTGTGTGTGTGTGTGTGTGTGTGTGTGTGTGTGTGTGTGTGTGGAGGGGGGGGGGGGGGGGGTTGCCACAGCGCTGACAATTACAGGACACAATATAAATAATGTTAGAGGCATATGGATCCTATTTGAGCAGCTGAGTGGAGCTCAACCAGATGTTCTGGGAATCAAACATGTTGAAAGGTGGAGTGTGTTATTTGAGGGTCGACCCCCGTGGCCCCGGACCAGACGACGACTTCAGTGGAAAAGCTCAATGATCTTACGTTCAAAAAGATTTTCTCTTTTCTCCTCTGAGGAAAATAACAATCACACAATCTCAGAGTCGGTCGTGTTATTTACAGTATAAGAATATTGAAGCTTATTTCAAATTCTTAAAAGGTCAAAACACAAAACACACTGTCTGACCTGCAGATATTTATTTGAAAGTAAATAAATGTCACTGCAGCATTTTCTATAACATTTAAAGAATTTAATTACAATTACTACATATTTGATATAAATATAAATATGTATAAGTCCTGTTTGTGCTGCAGTTACTCAAAATAAAACATATACAACTCAAACTCTATCTTAACTACTGAAGTCTTAAGGTTTCTATAATTGGTTGTTTTTTTCTGTCACTCACCGATGTATTTATTTATTTATATGTCTTAGATGTATGTCCTTTTTTAATCTTATTTATGTATTTAACCATTTAATTTCTTGGAATTGTTTCTCCTTTAATACTCTGGTTTTACTTACCCGTCTCTTTTAGGATCTTATACAATATATGATTGTTTTTTAAATTTATCTTTTTAAGCATTTCATAATTTTAACTTCTCCTCATGTCTTGTTATGTTATTTATTTTTTACATTTATATATTTGTTTACCTGCTTCTGATGTTCCCTTACTTCCGGTTATTCTTTTGCTTTGTGGAGAGTATTGTTTTAAATTGTCCTTATTCTATAAAGCACCAAGAAAATAAAACAAAATCTGACTGATTTAGATGAGAAATAAACACAACAGCTGTGTGATTAGATTCTATTACAAGAAAATAAAAGAAAACTAGTTTAAATAAAGAAAATCCAGAGACATAGTATAATAAATAAACACATTAATACAGGATAACTCAACCTAATGAATCCATCCCGGGTAACGATGGTTCCTGTCCTGCAGAGCTTCAGGCACATTTTAAAAAACAAGCACGATATTAACGCACATTTCGCAGCATAAATATTCAGGATATTAAACATGTGCAGCTCCATCGAGTGCCCATTATGTCAGAGACGAACGAGAGAGAGTCACTGAGTAGAAACCATTTGTCTCGTCTCTGCCTCTCTCCCTGTGCTGCTCCTCACATATGGCCGTCCTCAGAGAAGCAGGTCTCAGCAGGAAACGGTTCCCCCCCCCCCCCCACAGCCAGAGCAGGGTGACGCTGAGCTATATCAACAGTGACAAAAGTATATTGAATAATTATCTTTGGAATTAATACATTAGCCCAAACTTAAGTAAATGTCAGCAGATCAGTATATCTGCGGCTGAGAGGGAGAGCGGGGGGGGAGGGGAAGTGAAGGACGCTGTGCTTCATTAATCACGTCTTCCAAAGTAATGTCGGCAGATGAAATGATTCTTACAGAGAGCTGTCATTACAATCACACCGGTCATTTTAGATATCTAATTCCCCACTCAGCATCCCAATCTTCTGCTGCGGACGAGGAGGGAGGAAGATAATTAACTCATTCTGTGCCGATTACCTCCATCCTGCTCCCGCACAGGAATATTAAACAGGCAGCTTCATCCAAAACATGCTAAACTAGCCCGGCTTCAATAAACCTGAGGATTTAAAGCTGCTTTTCAGATATGGAATAAAGTCCAGACATTTTCCAGAGGGGCTGCATGTGAGGACGCAAATGTCAGAGTCAGTAGATCTGGAACTTTTCTGGGACTTTTCCTGCTCCTGGTAAAATGTCCTGTTGTGAGAATACAACAGGAAGACAGTGAGCGAGTGGACGTGAAGAAGAGGAGCCGTACACGTAGAAGACGAAGACGTCAACTTGGAAAGACGAGGAGGTTCCAGATCTTTTGGTGATGAGGGCCGACGCCGGTGTGGATGAGCTGTAAACAACAACACTGATCTTTCCACAGCAGAGTTCATACGTCATGTCCGGCCTCCTGCTGCTCTACAGGCTCCGTGTAAACTTGACTAACAGTTTAGATCATCACCCTCAGGTTCTCAGTCCAGGAGAGTTGATCACAAACCAGACATCTAAAAGCACCAGTCTGGATAAAGACGGGTCCGAAAGTTTGGGTTTGAACACCTGCTGAGAGTTTGAAGGGGTTTACTGGCAGCAAATGCAGGGGCAGGAAGTTAATCAGGTGACAGGTGTACAGTGGCTAACCAGGAACTAGGAAGTGAAAAGACAGGAAATGTCAGAACTGACTAAATGAAACAGGAAGTAGAATATTATGCATAAAACAAATGGGAAGTTGCAAAAAGTTTTCAAAAAACTGACTATTTTCTTTGACTAAAGTACTTTGCACCAAGAAGTTTTTTTCAAATGCTTTTTTCAAATCTGTCTTCCGATCGTCACAAACAAACCTTGAGTCGGATGCGTTTTATTATTCTGTTCATTCTAATAAATCCGCTGTCGCAGATAAAATGGAGTCGAGCAGATGATCTTGTGCTTCCTCTCACTTCTTGAAAAAAGAAAACATTGAGTCCATCTTCTAATCGAGGAGCTGAGGAGTTTTCCTGATCGCTTCCCAGCAAATCGAACCTCTTCCAAAAACTTTACGTAGGTTCAGTTTATTTTCTCCATGTGTCAAAATGTTGGACGAAGACGTTTGTCCCTGGACTCACCTCGGACACGACACGAAGCTCTTGTCTTCTTCCAGCCCACATGACAACGGTTACTGTAAAACCTCAAACCGTCGTCTGCATCTGTTCAATCAGCGCTCGCTGTTCCCCCACAGAGGAGCCTGATTGATATTTCCTGTGACGCGAACATCGGTTTGTCGTGAGCTGAACTGAGTCGCACACGCCCCGAACCCGGGCCCGCTCGCTCAAAAAGTGTGCGTACATTATTCACTGGTATGAATAAATCACCCCGACTCCTGATTGCGCAGCATATGTGGAGCCTAAGTTGTGTTCATCTGCCATTCCAGGCATCTGCTGGGCCGCTCTGCTCGGGAGTGACCCAGCCCGGGCTGGAGGGACGCGAGGATGAAATATACATGGCGAGTTTAGACAAGGAATCCAGGAGTGAGTGCAGGGCGGTGGGTTATTGATGATGATGCTCCATCACGTCTCCAGAGCTGCGATCCCTCTTCCTTTGTTTCCCAGAACTGCTCCATATTACATGATGCTTCCCGGGTCAGAGCGGTCCGCTGACTCCTCTCGTCAGGTTCCAGGTTCCGACGCACGCGAGGCGCTCATGGTGCCGTGCATGCTGGGAACCGATTTAGATTATTATTAAGATTATTAACTTGTGGCGATGAGTGAAAAGTCATTTAGGTTCTTATTAAAGATGGAAACTTGAACGTTCAATGCAGTATTCAATTCAATCTGCACGAGATTACACAGACACACTCATAGTCTCTCATCAGTCGTCTTAATATGTCTCATTTCTTTTCTTCAAGATCCATGAACTATTCTCGAGGAAATGTAGAAAATGTCAGAAAAACACTTTGTCTCACGATGTTAAAGGAAGAGACAAAGACATTCCTGGATCTGCCCGTCTGTCCAGATCCAAACCAGATCTTTTGGGCTCATGTCTCATCCGTGGAATTCAGTAGTTTATACGTAATCCTGACAAGCAAACAACACAAGACGGAGGTGAAGAGATGAAGGTGAAGAGATGAAGATGAAGAGACGGAGGTGAAGAGATGAAGGTGAAGAGATGAAGGTGAAGAGATGAAGATGAAGAGACGGAGGTGAAGAGATGAAGGTGAAGAGATGAAGGTGAAGAGATGAAGGTGAAGAGATGAAGATGAAGGTGAAGAGATGAAGATGAAGAGCCCAAGGTGAAGAGATGAAGGTGAAGAGATGAAGATGAAGAGATGAAGATGAAGAGATGAAGGTGATGAGATGAAGGTGAAGAGACGAAGGTGAAGAGATGAAGGTGATGAGACAAAGGTGATGAGATGAAGGTGATGAGATGAAGATGAAGGTGAAGAGATGAAGATGAAAATGAAGAGATGAAGGTGATGAGATGAAGATGAAGAGATGAAGGTGAAGAGATGAAGGTGAAGAGACGAAGGTGAAGAGATGAAGGTGATGAGACGAAGGTGATGAGATGAAGGTGATGAGATGAAGATGAAGATGAAGATGAAGAGATGAAGGTGATGAGATGAAGATGAAGATGAGATGAAGGTGATGAGATGAAGATGAAGAGATGAAGGTGAAGAGATGAAGGTGATGAGATGAAGATGAAGAGATGAAGGTGATGAGACGAAGGTGAAGAGACGAAGGTGATGAGATGAAGATGAAGGTGAAGAGATGAAGATGAAGATGAAGAGATGAAGGTGATGAGATGAAGATGAAGAGATGAAGGTGAAGAGAGGAAGGTGATGAGATGAAGGTGATGAGATGAAGATGAAGGTGAAGAGATGAAGATGAAGATGAAGATGAAGAGATGAAGGTGATAAGATGAAGATGAAGAGATGAAGGTGAAGAGAGGAAGGTGAAGAGATGAAGGTGAAGAGATGAAGATGAAGAGATGAAGGTGAAGAGATGAAGATGAAGGTGAAGAGATGAAGGTGAAGGTGAAGAGATGAAGGTAATGAGATGAAGATGAAGGTGAAGATGAAGATGAAGATGAAGGGATGAAGCGCCTGCACTTCTCCTCTCTTCATTCCTCCAGATGAAGTCGTCTTGATCCTCTTCATCAGTTTGACCTCCTGCGTTCAGCCTCAGATGATTGATGCCTTTTCGTCCCGATGTGAGACCTTCACCTGTCGCTCTCTCTCTCTCTTTATTAACGACATGTTAACGCCGGGCGAGTTCCACCGCCGACCAATGAGCTTTGTAATTAACTTGAACCTAAAGACACGACAGAGGAACCGTCTGATCACAGCTGCAGGTGTTTCTCTTTCATCTCTTTTCTTTTTCGAGACATCATTTACAACATCTGTATTTATAGACGATGAGTTTAATGATGTAAACGTTCCCTCGTGACACGTGATTGATGGAGAAAGATTCCATCTCCTCTCCGGCCCCCGAGGCCTCCGCCTGTAATTGTGTGTACAGGAGCGACGTCTCTGATGCGTTTCACACTCATTACTTTATTACACGTTTTAGCCAAAAGCGTCAGAATAATGTCGGTGATTCGATTCAGGGCCGTGATTAAAGCTGCAGACTTCCTTCATTTGTTCTTCTCAACAAATCGGAGGTGAATGTCTGAGATCCAGCGTTTCACAAAACTCAGCAAAATCAGCTTTCAGTTGTTTGACATGAACTTTGTTTGTGCATCACGGAAGTTTGTGTTGATTCGGACTCACAGTCACTGTCCGGCTGCAGCAAACACAAACAAGGACAATATATAATGAGATGAGATTTTCAATTAGGCACACATTTGCCTTAATCCTGCAGAAAAGTGAAAAGCAAGACAGAAGCATCAGTATAATAAAGTCATAAATACGTAAACATGCAATATAAATACAATATTATGTAAAAATACACTGTGTAAGGAGGAGGTTTTTATGAATTTATAGAAATGATGATATAGGCTAGTTAATATTATGAATCACTAAACAAAGACGCTGTACGTGTGTGTTTATAAAAGCTCGTCTGTGCCGGCGGCCGACGAGCTGCTCGTCCACAGTCTCCCACAGAAAAGACGCGTCGCAGATCTTTTAATCTCATTTTCAGGACGTCTCCCGGACGTGTTCCAGCTTCACAGCATTAAGAATACACTGGAAACAGGATAAGCTGCGGATGTGCCCTCGCGTGACTCCTGATCAACGCTCGCCGCCTCACAAGTGCTCGAGCTAAGCTGTGTAATATGTCCACAGATTCCCCAGCAGATTTTCATTTGGGCCTCATGACAACACCGGTGACCTGATAGCCATTGATCCCGCGGTGTGAGTTCGGCGGCGGCGTAAGTTCGGTCACGCTACTGGAGATTAGACGACGTCCCCAGACGAACACAACATACGTGATTATGCCGCACATACAGTGCGAATGAAAAACGCATATGTGTTCTCAGTGCCCGCTGTGTGTTGTTGAGGGTTAAGACCCCAGGAGACGCCTCTGATCTCAGAACAGCTGAACTCTCTGAGGCTGCGGACGCAATCAGGACTTTGGCCTCTGATCCCATTGGCTGAAATTCCCTCAGGAAGAATACGTACGGAAGCTCAGTGAATGCACGGCTGACTGAATTTGAAATGTGCCTCAGATATCCATCTCTTTTCCAACATTGAAACAGTGAATAGTCACAAAAGTCTTTGTACGGGAGACGTCTGGGATTTGTCTCTTCTACTCAGACACAGTTTCGTTATCTCCTGAGCTGCATCAACTTGCTGCTGAAACGTGGAAAGTTAAATTATTATAAATTATAAATTATAACGTGTACGGAGCACAAACCTGCACCAACGTTATCAGTCCTGTAAACGAGCCTGATGAGTTTGATCCAGATGAATCATTTCCTGGGAAATTAGTGAAAATGTCTCCCAGTGTTAAAGAAAGTGAAGGATTCCTGGCCACACCCCAAAAGTTAAAGGTTTCTTTATTTATTTATCGATTTTTATTTCTTTTACGTCTTTTAATCATTTCATTCCTAATCTTTCTGATCTTTTATTTTGTTTGAAAATTGTTTGAAACTTTGCTTTGTGCTAAAAAAACAAACTTTCTTTTAATTTGGTCTCTGTGTTGTTCGGTAGTTTTTGCGTAATCCTGACAACGTGAACGTCTTGGAGGAGGTAATGAGACGGATTCCATTTTATATCTCAGTCCGTCTCATCCATCCTTCACACATCAATCACACACCGGACCGGGGGATCGAACTAGAGGTCTTCTTGTGAGTGGACAACCCGCTCCTCCACCTGAACCACAGCCGTTAAAAACAAAACTCTGCTGAGACAACTGTCGTCTTTCAGTCACTAGACCAAAGTGTTGAGTTCAACGTGATTATTATTTAAACGTTGATTCACTTTGAGCAGAGCAGACGTATCGATGCAGCTGCTGTCAGATCCCCACACGTCTTTACCCACAATCCTTCATGTCAGCGTCTGTGTCCGGCTGACGGGGGGGGGGGGGGGGTCAACCTGCGCCCAGGGGCTTCCTCAGGTGAGAAGACGTCAGAGGAATCTGGGGATGAGACGGATTTCCTCCCCCAGGGGTCGCTCTCACTTTATCTCAATGTCAGTCTCTCTCATCCGTCCCAGTGAGATGAGTGAGGCTGTCCCGGCCAATCGTCCAGGAGGAGCTGATAGAGGAGTGAGTCAATGAGGAGGAAGAGGAGCAGGAGGACGAGGGGGAGGGGGAAGAGGAAGAGGAAGAGGAGGAGGAGAAGGAGGACGAGGACGAGGGGGAAGAGGAAGAGGAAGAGGAGCAGGAGGAGGAGGTGGAAGAGGAAGAGGAGGAGACGGAGGATGAGGTGGAGGTGGAGGTGGAGGGGGAGGAGGAGGAGGAGGAGGAAGAGGAGAAAGAGGAGGAGGTAGAGGAAGTGGAGGAGGAGGAGAAGGAAGAGGAAGAGGAAGAGGAAGAGGAGGAGGAGGAGGAGGAGGAGGAGAAGGAAGAGAAGGAAGAGGAAGAGGAACAGGAGGAAGAGGAAGAGGACTGCTCTGTAATATTCAGTCACTTTGGTTGTGGTGTTGGGATGAAGATATTTAAACACAACAACAAACACGAAAACACAACAAATTACAAAATGCAACAGGAGTAACTTTGAACAGATAAAGTCGATGAACACATGTCCATATGTTTTATGATTTGTTGTTGTGTTTTCTCACTTCCTGTGATATGTTCTTATTAAAGTTGTGTTTTCATATTTAAATATTGTGTTTCTCTTGAATGTTTTCTTAAACGTTGTGTTTTCTTATTTACTGGAAAGTTTCCCTGAGGTTTTATAAACGTTGTGTTGTTTTATGTTAACTCTGTGTTTTCTGAAATGTTTCATTATTTGCTCTCGTGTTTTGCACTTCAGGGCCACCGTAGAAACACCAGCGACTCAAAATAATAATAATAAAAAGTGTGTGGCTTAAACATCACAGTGTAACACACAACCAACCAACAATACAAAAAACATTTATGAAAACATTAATTTATTTCCGTGTCTTCTTCTGACATTACGAATGAAAGCTGATTAAAAAGTTAGTCACAAAGGCACAAGCTGTATTTTGAAACTCATATATAATAATATTTACCTTTATTGTTCCCAGCGTACCTCAGACCTCTGTAACTATTTGCTGATAATCTGGAGGCTTTTCCACAAAGCAGGATAATCAGGAGGATAATCTCAGTTATTAATAGGATGGAACAAATATGATTCACACGTCAGAGCTGAAGACAAAGACGTGAGAGGAGGAGCGAGGGACTCGTCCTGGAATCTGTGTTCGGGCTGTTTTTAGGATCTGAAACTCGTTTCTATTGGTCGATTGTTGTGTTGTTGATCAGGGATTTCAACCTCCACGTGTTTTTATCTAAGGTACTTGTCGTGGACTTCGTGGATTAAGCCCGAAATGTCGATTTAAATGGGGATTTGAGATTAATTTTTCCTCCTGTACACGGTAAATAAATCAAACATTCTGCAAAAACAGAGCGAGATCCACTCGTGTGAGATCAAACTACGAGCACACACTTCAGATGGCGGCGCCCAGCGTCCTGCCAGCCTCATGAATAAATGATTTCCCCCCCGCGCTGCCAAACTCTGCCACAATGAGCGAGACTGTATTTTGCCATTTAAATTTCTGAGCCCATTTTCATGCAAATGGGGAAATTTATTGTCACAAACCGCGTAACGTTGGCAGTAACACCTTATCTTAATGAATATCAAGTGTGGCTGTATTCCGCTGCCGCACTAATCAAGTTTTAGTTGGGCCGTGATTCATAAAGCCACGATTCATGGCCCCTCCGCTCGCACTCAGGCCGCGCGGCCGATACGACTGCGTTACGAGGATTGATGAAGTCATCCATCAGATTGATCGCCAGCATTCTACCAAATGAAAATGATTATCGAATTACTGCGGCCGCGCCGTTAAAGGAGCCCGCGACTCGTAAAGACCGGGGAAGTTAGAGCTTCTCTGAGCCCACTCAATTAAAAAGTACGAGGTAATCGCCTCTACATGCTGTTAGTTTGAGTTATGGTGGTTAGCACAGGCCCCCCCCGCCGCTGGTGCACCTCACTCTATTGTGCAATTACTTAAGAAATTATACATTAAAACCTCGGAAAGCAGCAAAGGTCACTTCAGGTGACCTTTAAAAGTGTCGTAAAGTTAAATAGAAAGTTGGACTGTCCAGTTTTTTCTAATTTTTTTTCTGCTAAACTGCTCCGACGCAGGAACCTAATCCCTAAGCCTCCGTCCGCTGTGAGTAGCGTGACGGGAGTTCTCAGCCGCTGAGCCAAATATTGATATTAATCAAAAACCTGAAAATGAAATAAGCTCCTTTACTTGTTTATCGGTTTGTTGTCGACCTTTCACACGAGGGAGGAAGCGCAGTGTAAACAGTCGAGGCCGCTTGTTTAATCTGTTCTGTGTAAATACAGACGAGGGTATTTAATAATATTTAAGTTTTACAGTCAACGTTAAATGTTGTATTAAAGAGGAACGTGGACATTTGATGGACATGGATGGATGAAGTCATATCTGAAACTAAGAGACAACAAATAAATCTGAATTATTTAATTTTCTAATGTTTTCAAATGTTCGGTTTACACAGCATTGAATCATAAATAAATACATTTTGGGAAAACATGTGAAAAATCTAAACAAAAAATGTTAATTCAAGATCCACTTACTATTAATTTACAAATCTTTAAAAGGGAGACAACATTTGAATCTACTATTATGCAGCAAATACATAAATTAAACTGAATAAAACTTGACTCCATGTATGAAAACAGTCGTTTACAATAACGAGAGTGACACTGTTATAATAAAGGAAAAGATTTCAGTCAGAAACGTTTTCACATGAAAACATATTTTACAGTTTTATGTGTAAAATCTTGTTTAATGTATTTGCTCTTCTATAAATAATCAGACCCCATTTGGAAAAACAGCATTTTTTAAATCGTTAAAAACGTTATTATGAATTTAAACAATGATACTTATTTTTATTTAATCTAATAGTATTTAGTATGTTTATAATCAATGTTATATGTATGTTTATTATCAATAAAAAACATGTTGCCTGATATTCTGTACATAGTTTCTTTAGTTTTCATCATTATCTTTATCTTTTTTTTATTCATCAGAAAAGTACTTTACACCTGCCACGAGTACGATTCACGTTTAGAAGTTGTGATAACTCCTAAAGTACAGGAAACATTTCTGCACATTAAAGAACTGAATATGATTCTTAACTTAACACTTTGTTTCCACCTCTTTACAACAGTTTGAGTTTGATGGAAAAACAACAACATTCACTCACCGGTTTAACAATCAAACTGGAAGTAAACCAGCTTCATCTAAAACAAAAGATCTGCGGATGTGTAATACTCTCGTTTTCTGGGAGGGTGATCACCCCCCCACCCCCCCGAGGGATTTGTCCCTTTGTTTTTAACAGATACTTCAATTAGCAGCGTGTGAGTCAGGGGCCGAGGTGACAAACATGTTGTTGTGTGTTTGTTTTCAGGAGCCACCACCACCACCAGACTCCAATAGATCAGACATCGACGGAGGTGTCAACCAGCCGCCGCCACCTCCACCTCTTCACCGTCCAATGGGAGGCGGCGAGAGGAGGCGTCGCCCTTCACCTCCCGCCCCCCCCCCCCCCAGGCTACACTCTCTCCGTCCTCCTCTCCCTTCATTCACTGAGGATCAAGCCTCCGTAATCCCTGGATTTTTATATCCGGCAAAACAGCTTGGGCCCATCAGCAAATTGCGGCGGCATATGGTATAGGTTTATGATTCATCTGGCACATGCATAGCAATGAGAGCCTCATCATCCGCGGGCAAACACCGGGAAAATATCGTAATGTTAAACGATGCCAGCCGCAGAGAGAGAGAGTGGCACAGGCCGAGTGGGGGGGGCGGTGTTTGTTCGGCCCAGCGAGAGCAGCAGCTGACGGAGTCGGGACCAGAGTTTGGGATGTTTGGGATGAGTCGTCAGAGTCTGAGGGCCCGACGGGGGGCCGGAGTCTGAGGGCCCGACTGGGGGGGCCAGAGTCTGAGGGCCCGACAGGGGCCAGAGTCTGAGGGTCTGACTGGGGGGCCAGAGTCTGAGGGCCCGACAGGGGGGCCAGAGTCTGAGGGTCTGACTGGGGGCCAGAGTCTGAGGGGCCGACGGGGGGGCCAGAGTCTGAGGGTCTGACAGGGGGCCATGAGGGGCCGACAGGGGCCAGAGTCTGAGGGTCTGACAGGAGCCAGAGTCTGAGGGTCCGACGGGGGGGCCAGAGTCTGAGGGGCCCGACGGGGGGCCGGAGTCTGAGGATCTGACAGGGGCAAGAGCCTGAGGGTCCGACAGGGGCCAGACTCTGAGGGTCTGACAGGAGCCAGAGTCTGAGGGTCCGACGGGGGGGCCAGAGTCTGAGGGGCCCGACGGGGGGCCGGAGTCTGAGGATCTGACAGGAGCCAGAGTCTGAGGGTCTGACAGGAGCCAGAGTCTGAGGGTCTGACAGGGGCCAGAGTCTGAGGGTTCGACGGGGGCCATGAGGGGCCGACAGCGGCCATGAGGGGCCGACAGGGGCCAGAGTCTGACGGTCCGACAGGGGCCAGACTCTGAGGGTCTGACAGGAGCCAGAGTCTGAGGGTCTGACAGGGGCCAGAGTCTGAGGGTCTGACAGGGGCCAGAGTCTGAGGGTTCGACGGGGTACCAGACTCTGAGGGTCCGACAGGGGCCAGAGTCTGAGGGTCCGACGGGGGGCCAGAGTCTGAGGGCCCGACGGGGGGGCCAGAGTCTGAGGGTCTGACAGGGGGCCAGAGTCTGAGGGTCCGACGGGGGGCCAGAGTCTGAGGGCCCGACGGGGGGCCAGAGTCTGAGGGTCCGACAGGGGCCAGAGTCTGAGGGTCCGACGGGGGGGCCAGAGTCTGAGGGCCCGACGGGGGGCCAGAGTCTGAGGGTCTGACAGGGGGCCAGAGTCTGAGGGTCCGACAGGGGGGCCAGAGTCTGAGGGCCCGACGGGGGGCCAGAGTCTGAGGGTCTGACAGGGGGCCAGAGTCTGAGGGTCTGACAGGGGCCATGAGGGTCCGACGGGGGCCAGAGTCTGAGGGTCTGACAGGGGCCAGAGGGGCCGACAGGAGCCCGACTCTGAGGGCCCAACAGGGGCCACAATCTGAGGTGTAAGAGGACGGGGACACATCAGGCCTGAATCTGTCTCACTCACAGCCTCAGTGCAGCAGCAGTGTCTCACGGTGACGACTCTCTGCTGAGAGGAAGAGATTTATATCACATTAGCTCCAAATTAATTTAAGGTGAAATGGAGATGAGTGTTTTTACAGCTTCGCAGCATCAAGAACATTATCTGAAGGTGGAAGGTTAATACAGTCGTTAATTAACAGGCAGATATTAAAGATCACAGCTGAGCTGAGTCCACTTTTCTTTCAGATTCAGGTTTTCAGGCCAGTTTGTGGAAAACAAACATGAAACAAACTGATGATTCTGCTCAAACGTGAAAAGAAACTTCGATTCACAGTTTAGTCTGAAGGTCAAAGTGTTTTAAACAGCGTTAACGTTAAGATCGTGATTATTTATCTTGATGTTCTTCAGCGACCTGTTTGTTTGTTGGGCTTTTTGACACGTGTCATATTGTTTAAGCTGCAAGTGAGTTGGCCTCATTGGGATCAGTAAAGTTGTTTGAATCGGAATAAACTTTTTAAATGTTTCCGAGACCTAAACGCTGCCAGAACCGAAATAATTATATTTTAAAAAATAAACACAAAACACAGGGTCAATGATAAGAATGGCTTTTTTATTGCTAAGGCAAATTTGAAGTTGAAATGTAACCCAATGTTAACAAATTCAAGTAGATTAACTTAAATATTTTTTGATTTATTATTTTATTATTGTAACCAAGCGTCTTAAACCTTGACAGTAGAGCTCCTCCCTGCACCGAGGCCCGACAGTCCCTAACATGAAATCAAATATCTCACACTCACAGATATTAGTCCTCTTAATACTCGGTTATTGATATTTTTCATCATGATTCATGAATTATTCTATCTCTGGGAAAATGGTGAAAAAGTTGAAAAACGTCCAAATCTCACAAAGGTAAAGAAAAAGTTCCCGAAGTATTTAAAAAAAAACAAAGACACAAGGAAACAAAGTGGATTTCATTTAACATTTTGCTTAATTTGTACTTTGGAATCAAGAAAACTGGATTTTAACATCTGTCAGATAAATGATTGAATATATTTTTAAAACTGTAACATAGAAAAATACCTGAAACCTTTTCTGAACCTGTTCTGGTTTTCTAACACGTGTAAAATGTTGCAGAAACCATTCATGTGTTTTATTTCCCCACACACACACACAAAGCTTTACACCTGAATCTGGGCTGCGCTCCGTGATGCTCCTGCTAGGTATGAAATAATGATGGCACAATATGTGTGGCGAGGCGCCGGGGGGGGAATCGTTGAGTCAGACCGAGCGAGATCACCTGTCCGTCCGGAGGGGTCGCAGGTCCGTCTGGAGCCGAGGAGGATAAACAACACACTGACTGTCGGCTGCCCGTCGCTACTGACCCGGGCACGGCCCCCCCGCTGACAGACGGCCCTCTGAGCCAATGGCGTCGGGGCACAGTGAGCCCGGGCTGACCCCGGCGGGGGGGTGGAGCCCTGGCAGAGGAGGGGTGGAGTCACCTTGCCGGCAGCGTCTGCTTTAATGAAGGCAGAGGGGAACTTTGGCTGGAGGTGTTTCTGTGGAATCATGTCACATTTGCAAAGAGGCACGAGCGGCCGATCGCTGCCGACTTCTCCAGCAGATGTTCAGAAACGGTGCTAACGTGCTGGACGATGGGAAACTGTGACGCTAACGAGAACTGAGTTCAAAACTCAAATTAAACCTGATTGTAACGGAAATATCTGCATTAAATATCCAGATTTATTAAAGTGTTTCTGTTTATTCATCTATTCCCGGATGCTTTATGTTGGATTTCAGTGAAATTTACACATTTTCAAATCAATCCCACTGTTTGAAGTTAAATGTTGTTGTTGTCGGCTTTTTGTCGGAACGTGTGTGTTTGTGTGCAGAGAGAAAACAAAACAGAGGATCAGAGCTTTGTGACATATTCTCATTGAATTGAATTTGCATCCACCAGTGAAATGTTGAAACAGCGACAGAATAACGACATTTCTACGTGAACTCAACGGGCCGATACGTAAAGTTTGCTGTTGCTACGTGGCTAACGTTAGCATCAACAGCTGCTTACTCACCAATTTAGTTTTAGTCGTGTCCGGTGGTGGAAAGTAAAGCTGACGTTTTGTTATTAATGTCCAACGAGTCAAAACTGAAGAAATAAACGTTTTTCAAGTTGACAAAAATCATGGGCTGATGACATGTTTTTTATGATGTTATCACATATTTACTAAATGTGCTTTTATTTAGATGGTTTTTGTTTTTCATTGTCTTTGTTTCTTCTCATCCTTCAAAAGTGGGTAAAGATTCAAAGACACAAAAAAAAGGTTGACACAGAAAAACCCACGAAAATATGAGAAATTTAAAACTATTTCTGTTTCTATGAAGCTTTAAGTTGAAAGAGTGAAATTATTTTGTCCCGTGGATCAGATTATATTAAAGAACTGTTTCTTAAATGTGGTGGAGTAATAAGGAAGCGTGGAAAAAACTATAGATCCTGAAAAACCATGTGAAATTCAAATTTAAATGTGACTAAATACTAATTAATTACCTGAGTCAAAGTCGATTAAAAGCCTTTAAGAGTTTATTTCACTGCAGCGAACACGAATCTCACGTGAAACACGTCACACACATTCAGACCCAGTTCCCGTTTCCCTGCTTCTCTCCTGAAACATCCGATCAAACCGCCGCCGCAGTCTCATCATCTTACAGGACTCGTAAATCTTTTATCAGCATTTATGGTATATTGGGCTTTAAAATTCACAGGGAGCTCACGGGGAAAAAAGAGCATCGGGATAAAGCTCGGAAATCCTGAACCGTCGAGCTCGGCTAATCCCCACCCCCCCCCACCACCACCTGCATTTCCCACAGCCGTCGCTGAACAGCAGCCCCGCGTTTCGCCTGAGAAGGGGATTTAGTTGTAATGCTCTCAGAAACACAATGCATAAAATCAAGTGTCAACTCTAACAAGCTGTTGTGGGGGGGGGGGGGGGGGGGGGCGGCCGGGCCGGGACCTCGGGGTCCGCGGGGGGGGGGGGGGGGGGGGCTCCCGAAGGTTAGCGGCTGCATCTGATCCCAACACTTTCCCAAAATTTCAGAGGACAACTGTGCAAATCAGGAATAACCTGGGAAGCCAGACGGGGTGGGGGGGGGTTGCAACAGCTGCTTGAGTCTGCTCGCCGCCTGCCAGAGAAACTTTATCAGGGGAAGTGGAGGCTGAAGTTTTATGGCACTAAAGCCGCCTCCATCAAATTGTGAAAACAGACCCTGGTGGCGCAGCTCAGGGCGGATTTAGGAGTGTGCTTTGTGTTTCCTCGGCTGTTAGCGCTAATACAAAAGTGGGGGAAAAAAATTGCAAAGAGCTTCGGATGCCGTTGTCCTCGTGTGCCACTTTTTACCGCTCGGACGACGGATCGACTCCAACACAACATCCTGTTCCTCTGTGGATCCTGAGAGAAACTCTCGTTGCAACGTTGCTGCGGCGACGCTTGAAATCTGAGTCAAAAACGAATTCACATCTTCAATATTCAAAAGTCTTGATCCTCGTGCGTCTCTCGCTTGATATTTGTGAATTTCTCTGCAGCTGAATATTTGCAGCGTCTAAGCTTCTTTAAACACGCAGCATCTTTTTCTTCACTCTCCTCTCACACGTCTTTGATTTGTTCACATCACAGCTCTGAATACTGAGCTCCTCCTGATGTACGAGCTGGAGCGGCAGGTATATGATATATGAGAATAAAGACAATTCAACAAACGAGTGATTCTTCTTCTTCCGCTGAATATAAATATGTCCAGAGGAGTTTTTTGGTTGTAGGTTTTAAAGTTGTTTCTAAAATAACACGTTAATTCCCGGTTTTGTTTTTCTTACGTTGTTTTTAAAGTAATTTGCTGATATCTTTGCACGATTTTGTCGGTTTACCCACTCGACCACTTTTATCTTTCATCAAATCTCCAGTAACTTGTGTACATATTTTTTATGTATTTTCAGAGACAGAAGATGAGACTGAAGGAAACGACAGAAAAGTTCAGAGAAAGAAAAACTTCACATCTTCACACTGTAAAAAAGAAAAACTGTATGAACTAAGAAGCTCTGAGAGTAAAGAGACAGATTTGTGAACAGTTGAGTTTTGGGTTTGAATCTCGTCTGAATCTTTAAATAAACTGTGATGAGCTCGTTCTGCAGAAAGATGACAATGATCACATGGATGTTTTTAACCACTCAAATAAAAACCTGAAGAACCTTTAGAGATGATTTGTATGTTTTTGTAATTGAAATCACCTTTCAAGAGATTTAATAGTTAAATATCAGAAAACAAAATACTTCTCTGTGGATAAAGTCGTTCAAATTCTCAGAATGTAAATTAAAATCCTAAAATGAATCTGAATTTTATTCTCTAAATGTTCAGCGATGGAACGATTCTCACAGTCGTGACTTCAGCTGAATGAATTCCAACGACACGGTGTCGCTCCACAAACTGTGATGAGAGGGAAACTCTGATATTTATGAAACTGGACATCAGACAAAGATGATTCTAACAATGAGGAAGGGTTATTGTACACACACACACTCGCACACACACAAACAGACACACAGACACACACCTCAGCTGGCATCTTGTCACACTATGCAAATGTGGATAAAGCAGAAGGTGTATGAGCGCATATTTTTACTAAATGCAAGACCTCATTTTTGGGGCGTTGGAAACCTTAGGGCTTTTTGTATACGTGTGTGTGTGTGTGTGTGTGTGTGTGTGTGTGTGTGTGTGTGTGTGTGTGTGGTGCCTCCGGTGACTGACTTCACAGGGGGAGAGGCTGCACACTGTCCACTCCTCTGTCCACACACACTCTGTATAATCACGTTCCCTGTCGGGCCCTATAAATCTGTAAGGGCCCAATTAAAGATGGCCTTCAGCGTGTCCACCCCTACCAGCGCACACGTGTTAAAAAAAAAAACACACACAACACACACACTTTTTCCTACAATGTGTATTTAACACAACAGGGTTTATTCGTCTGAAAATACAAACAGTGTAAAACTCAACAATACAAAAAGCCATATTTGGGTTTTTTTGGGGTTTCAACTCACACGTGTGAGTTGAACCTGGAATCAAAGGTGCTTCGTGAATATGAGAATATATAAAAAACACAATCTTAAAGACAATGAAATGATAATTTACAGTCGATGAGTTGAAACTGAGCAGAAACCGAAGCAGGCGAATGACATTCAAGCTACACTCATGTTTAACATGTGGATAAAAAAATAAAATAAAGACGCATCAACAACTTGTTTTCGACCCGAACTGTTGAATTTAAACTGTTGAAAAGTTAAATGTTTTAAAAATAAAAGTAAACTTATCTTCTTTTTTTTTTTTCACTTTTGAATCTTAAACATTAAAACAACTTTTTTTTTTTTTAAAGCAGAAAAACAAAATAAAAATTTTTCATCAAAAACATTCATTTACAACAAAAATATATATTTTATGTACAATAAAAAAGTGTTGGACAATTTAAATACCGTGTGTGTGTGTGTGTGTGTGTGACGACGTGTGTGCGAGGACACACAAGGGGACATGTGACGTGTTGCTGCCGTGGCGACGTGTGTTGTGACGGTTGTGTAAATATCTCATTAGTCCGGGTTGAAAACGTCCTCGTGCTCCTCGTCGTAACAAAGACGACAAAAACGAAAACGTCCTCGTCCAGAAAAAAACGCTGACGAGCCTGTGAAACATCCGCCCGCAAAAATTATGCAAGAGGCTAAAAGTGTTGAAGTCGGACATAAATACCAGTGCACCCCCCCCCCTCCCCACCCCCTGGATTTGATTCGGGTTTATTTACGTCCCTCCGATCAGGACGAAGAGGAAACAAAGGAATAATTATGAGCGGCGTGTCGCGCGGCGCCCGCCGCCCGCCCGCCCGCCCTCGCACGCGCCCCGTGCCCACCGACCGGGAGACGCTCGCCCATTCCCCCCTGAAACTTGATGGTTGTTGAACTTATTTTTAGTGTCATTTGATAAGCTTCCCTGCTTGCACAGAGACATCCCACTGACCCAGCCACTGGTCATTGTCTATACCGCTTCCCGTCAAAGCCGCCGCGCTTTGTCAGGTTTCGACTCGAATATCCATTTTGCATCTGAAGTACGGAATCCGAAGTGACTGGATCATTCGAGCCTTTTTCTTCAGCTGCTGCCCCCTTTCCTCCCCCACAGTGTTTCCGCTCACGCTGACATCATTTGGGATTGGCGTCATGACAGCGCGCTTGAGAAATCCACAATATATATAAGTATATATCCCCTGCTTTTTGGGGTGGGTTGAGGGGCGGGGGGGGGTCACATAATTTCTGGAAATGAACAATACTTATCCGTCCATCGCATCCGTTGCTTTTAGTTTGCGTTTCGGAGGTGGCGCGGCGTCACCGCGGCGCCGTGTCCTCTTTTTCCTGAGAATAACGCGGTATTAGGTCATCCAATGTCAAAAGGCATAAAAAAAGAGGCTTCACAGGCTGCTGCTTGCTGTTGCCTTTAATTATTTTAATTAAACTTTGATATTCCGGTGCCGAGAGAACCACCGGGTCGTGACGCGGCCCGGGCCCCTCAGAGGGATTGAGACGCCGGGGCCGAGCGGCGTCGGGGCGGCTGTATCTATATCTTGGAAGTCCTAAGTGATGGGCCTGTTTATGGGCGGTGATGTGCTACGCCTTGCCGAGCAGAGAGCAGACTGCGCTGGAAACAGGGGCAGGAAACACCAAGCGCCATGTCAAGGTCTTCAAGGCATCAATCCCTCAAACGGAGCCGAGGCTCATCGTGGCGAGGAGGCTGTCCCGCGGTCGAATAACGCTCTATTAATTTCCTTGTCCCGAGTGCATAATGAAAGGAAGGTGTCTTAAAAAAAAAAAAAAAACTCAACTACAGGGCGAAGTCTTGATGCCTTTCTAGTACCTTGGGGCATCCTGTCCACAATTTGTCATGCGTGTGCACTTCTCAGTGTTAAAATGACAAGAGGAGCCCGTCAGAGGGCGGCCGCCGGGCACCCGGCCCCGCTGGAGTTGGACAGGAGTCGCGAGGAGACATTGCCAAGAGGCAGTGGACTTCTGCACTGGTGAGGCCCCACTGGGATTGTTCCCACTTCCTCGCCGACGGCAAACAGCCCCTTCCCTCCGTGGTTTTTATTTATTTATTTATTTATTTTGTTAGATAGCTTCCGTCTGTGTACGTGAAATGTGGTTTTTCACAGACGGCACAATATGGTCAGAATATGTGAAGCCTTTGGTAACGGAGTCCGAGCGCCGGCTTCTGGGGCGAACCCTTATTAAAATAAATTAAAACCTTATTTTTTAAGTGCACGTGTGTTTAAAGAAAAGCTTGTAAATAACTTAAGGAATAACAATATTAACATTTGAGCCGTCGTGTGTGTGTGTGAGCTTCGAGCGGAGAAGCAGAAACTTTGTGCACAAAGTGAAGCGGAGGGAACAGGAAGTGGTTTTAGCTGCAGGATTATACATCTTTTAAAAAAATAAAAATGAAAATAATAAAAATAAAAAACCTGAAACTTCTTCTTCTCGAGTTGCTTGTCACTCGCTCGTCTGTTTTCTACTGATGCTGCACTCGGTTGAAATTAATACAGCGACCCTGAAAACAAGAGACGAGACAGAGAGTTAACACTTTCAGAATTAACATCAAACTTATATATGACTTCAGTTTTTCACTGTATTTTGAATATTTGCTCATATTTATTATTAATATTTACCATTAATACTCTAATTTTTCTAAATATTAACATATTCTATTAATATAGATTTTAGTAATAATTGTTCTACTTTTAACCCCTTAAAAAAATATATATAATAAAATAACAAAAATAAAACAGATAATATTCATTGAACAATTACAATCTAATATTTAATAATGATAAATCCTCTTAATTCATTGTTCTCAGTGTTTGACATCGATGTTTCAGCTGCAGTCGAACAAAACATCATCAACTGATGAACCTGCACCAACGTTTTTACTGTTCATTCACTACCGGAAAATACAACAAAAACACAGTGTGTGTGTGTCTGTCTGTCTGTCTCTGTGTGTGCATGTGTGTCTGTCTGTCTGTCTGTGTGTGTGTGTTTGTCTGTGTGTCTGTCTGTGTGTGTTTCTGTCTGTGTGTGTCTGTCTGTCTGTGGAGCAGTCGTCTGAGTGCAGCAGTAGGCCAACTGGCACCAAGAGGGAGCTCTCGCACAGTGAATCCTCCGCAACTCGTCGGCCTGCAGCCTCTCACTCACACCACACACACACACACACACACACACACACACACACACACACACACACACACACACACACACACCCACACACACACACACACACACACACACACACACACACACACACACACACACACACGACAACTGTATTTCTTTAACGTCATAAAACAGGTAGTTGTAGTTTTTACGTTTTAAGGAGCAGAGAGACAAACTGACTGACTCCAGATCTGAGGACAAATTCCTCCACAAGAGCAGCAGCAGAGTTTTTCCCTTCGTGAAAAGTAAAAAACCCACATAATCACACTTTCTTCCAGTTTCATCGTTCCATGCAAACGAACACTACAACAATACAACGCAGGCGAACGGGGATTTGACTTGTGCTTCTCACAGCTGTGGTTCTCCGTGGTGTCTCTGCTCATATCGGGATAATTACGTCCATTTTAACGATTCAAAACAGAAAAGAGATGTGATGGTGTTGTCTTGTAACTTCAAGTCAAACTTCAAAACAGAAGCCTCCAACTGGCTTTGAACTCAGAACCTTCTGGGTGTGAACTTCTGAGCCTCTGTGAAGGTTTAATGTCGAGGAAACATGAACATGAAGACACACACATCAGGATTTCGGGGGTTTCCAACGTGCACATGTACGTAAATAGTTTTATTGTGAAGGTGAGTGTGTGTGTGTGTGTGTGTGTGTGTGTGTGTGTGTGTGTGTGTGTGTGTGTGTGTGTGTGTGTGTGTGTGTGTGGACATGCGATATCTTCCTCATGCGGCCGTGGCTCAGTGAGTTTTTATGTCCTCTTCCTCCTCTTCCTCCTCTTCCTCGTGTTTTGGGACTTAACTGTGCATCTCCGCTCTCTCAGTGTGTGAGAGTGTGACGCCCTTTTTACTTGTGAGTTATTTAATCTTTAAATCTTACAAATATTACTTGATATAATCATGTACAAATAAAAACTGCTCATGTGAATTAAATGTTCTTGGACAGACGTGATCACAACAAGTGGCTTTTCGCTGTGTCGACAGTAAAACAAGAGTAAAGAGGAAAATTAATTTCCTGCCTCAGCCTGATTTCTCACATTAATCTGGTTTCTCTCGCTCGGGACGCTGACGTGTTCCGGGTCGTTCTCTTCCGTTAGCCGTCACTGTCCAGGCCCGATCTCCGAGGATTCAATTGTTTTTGGAAAAGTATGAGCACTTACACTACTTTGGTTGTCATAGTAACCGTGCAGACCCGCACCTTTCTGACCTTCTCTGTCCAGCATCTCATGCTACAACCCCCCCGACATTTTGCTGCTGCTGCTGCTACAGCACAAACAATAATTTTCAGAAAATATAAAACGTGTCAGTGAGTCTTGAACCTTGTGCCAACAGGTGACGTCATGTTCCAGGTATTCAGTCGTCATGGCGACTCAGAGGGATGACTCGATGTCCAGGACGAGTTTTACAGCCACAGTTGTTGAATCACAACAATATCAACAAATGCTGCAGCTTCTTCTCTCCTGCACGACGCCGTCCGGAGGGAAACCATCCAGGAGGAGCTGAAAACCATGCAGGCACATTCTCGCACATGCAGGCCGCACCCCGTCCAGGTGGCAGCCTCCTTACGGAGGCGTCACGGACAGAAATGACCACGAGGCGCCGGTTCGTCGGCCGCCTGGTCAACGCAGACCTGCCAGTTCCTCGCTGTACAGTATCAGCACTACAGTCTGGCTCGGGAGCAGAAGTGTGCATGGGCCGAGTGTGACGAGGGCTTTAGACAAGCTGGAGAATCTTCCATTCCTCATTACTTGGCAGGACGGCTGGGTGTTTGGTGGGGGGGCGGGGGCTTCGCTCCATCTCTGCATGGTAAGCCCCTCAACGTGTACCCTCTGCAGCTAATCTCACACAGTCAACAAATAAGGCACATCAGATGCTGTTTTGGCCGCGGCCATCAGAGCGGCTAAGTTCAGTGGATTTCGCTGGTTTACGGCGTGGAGGGAGGGGGGGGGGGGCCTCAGCGAGGGAAGGGGGCGCTCTCTGCAGCGGCAGGATGGGAAGGCAAAGCAGGGGGGGGGGGGATCTGGAGCGAGGGGCGAAGCAGGTGCGGCACAATACGGTCAAACCCATTCCAGCTCCTCGGTTCCCCGGATGAGCGGGGCCCCGACTTGGCAGCGAGCGCTGCCTCGTAACTGGGCCACGCTGGAGAGACGGGGGGGGGGGGGGGGGCCCACCTGTGCCACGCGGAGCGGCAGAACAATAGTCTGAATATGTCAGCACGGAATGTCAGTGGAATCTCATCAGACAGACGGGAGGGAGCGTGACTGCAGATAGACGGGTGGATGAGTCAGGTGGGGAGACGGAGAGGTGAAGAGACAAGAGGAGGGGGTCAGGGCGAGAGGCAGCGACTTCCAAATGAAGACGGAGATTAATCAGGTTCGTTACTGACGCTCCACCGGCATTATGTGGAAATAAATGGAAATATACTGAACGGTGACACAGGACCGACGGACACGGCTCAGGAGATCCAGCAGAGAATCTCAAATGCAGACGACTGCGCCTGTATTTGTCTGTTTATTCATATTTAATCTATAAAATATCAAAAAAATAAGAACAAAAAAAGTTGATTCACTGGTTAATTTTCAGCCAAAAGCAGGATTCTTGCAGATTTCGCATAAACTGAATCATCTGAACTCGTCCTGTGGCGTCTGGACTCCGTGTTGTTGTAAACTTTTCTCTCTCTGAGTCTCGAGTTGAGCTCATGTAGGAGGACGAGCTGCAGAGGTTCTCATTAGTTCAGGCTTGTGTGTGATTTTGAATGTTATCTCTCAAATCCAGAGCTTCTTGATTCAAGGCCAAACTCTGTCCCTTTTCTTTAAGACAAACAGATACTGTTCTAAATACCACAGACCTCAGTCTATCTCCTGGATCTGCCTGTTTCTCCTCATCCTGAGGTCAGTGGTTGTTCTCTTGGCCCTTAACGCTCCTTCCACCGAGGTTCAATGAAATCAGCTCAGCAGACAAAACAAAAAGAGAAGTGGCAGTCGGAGTTCTCAGACCTCCACCTGGCTGATTGGCCACTTTAACACCATATTGCATAAACATGTATTGAGATCAGATACATTCAGATCAGTATCTGGATCTGCAGCTGTTCATAGAGACGAGCGGATATATTTATTATTTCTCTCTGAATTGTTTCTTCAGAGATAAAAGTCAAAAAACACCCAAATGTTAAAGAGAAGTTGTCTTTGCATAATCCTGCTGACAAACTGACAAACAGCAATTAAAACATTAATTACCTCCTTGCTGGAGCTAAATATTTTTTCAAAACACAAAACTGCTTTTGTAAAAACTAATGAGTTTTGATTTTTATTTGAAGATAAACCGAACGACGTTAGGTTTCTAACTGGGTGACGATGTCCTTTCTCTTAAGTTGTGTTGTGTCCACTTTGCTATTTCCTGGCTTCCCAGTGGGGTTTGGACAGAAGACGTCTCGAGTAAACAAGTTTAGATAAATACTGGAGAAGATGTCAAACCACCGTATGAACCCAGGTTAGTTTATTACCCTGCAGCCATTTCCCAAAAATCGACTCCCCTCTCTCAGCAAACACGGAGAATCAGAGAGAGAATAACTGAACCAAGACTAAAGCCTTCTCTTGAAGAAAGTGAAAAAACAAGTCCTGGATCTGACCCCAAAATTTAATGGATTCCTCCCTTTCCCCCCCCCCAACTCACCCTTCCACCAAGTTTCATTAAATTGGTTCGGTAGTTTTTGTGTAATCCTGCTGACAGACAGCATCAGAAAACACAAACAGAAAATGAAAGTTGATGCTTTTCTAATGTTTTTCTTGACATGTTCACATTTGTCTGTAAGAAAAAACCTTTAGTGAGCGGAAACAGCTGAAGGTTGAGTTTCTTCATCTGGTTCCACAAAAAGCCTTTGAGTGAACATTAGTCATGTTTGGAGAGAAGGTGCTTCGTCTCAACTACGACAACTTAATATTCACCTTTCAAATCAAACATCAGTCATTTTTCTTTTCAGCTGACAGGATCTGATCCTCGAGTCGAACGCTGGAAGTTTCACTCGTACATTTGAACGTTTCCTTCTCTAATATATTAAATCAAGCGTTTGTCTCTCGATGACGTCGGCTCAGAACAAGTTTCTCCTACGACAGTATTTAGGAGGCAAATACAGAAAACAAACACAGCTGATCAGGAGTCAGCTTCCTTCCAAATGTTTGCACTGAGCTCGTCGTATTAATCGATTGTATAGTTTGTCACATTTGTGAAATCAAAAAAAAAAAAGAAAAGAGTAGAAGCCTAAAGGAAGCATCCATTTAGGTTACAAACAAATCTCCCATCTGGACTGGAGTGCAAAAACACTTTCAAGCATGGGGAGTTGTAATCAGTTGCAAGATGCTTATTTTTGCAGTGATAAGCTTCAGGCTTTGAAAGATTTTATCACCAGAACAGAGACTTTTCTTTTTTTTTTTTCTTCTTCCCACATTAGAGCTTTGCAGCTATACAGTATCTTAGTTAATCCAGGGTTTAGTTAATCCAACAGCAAACAGGACGACGGCTACATTACTCCAACACTTGTCTGTTGTTGTGGTAAAAAAATAATGACGAGTTGAACAAGGGAAAGTATTGAACTGTCGTACGCGTCTCAGAGCACGTTCGACGGCGGCCGAGGGAACTCAGCGCACGGCAAATTGTGAAAACACGTGCAAATAGAAACGTCACACGTGCAAATTAGGAAAACAAATGAGCTGCAAAAAGTCACAACACATGCAAATACAGAAACGTGCTGCGATTTGGAAACTGAAATGTTTCCAGGGGACGGAAAAAAGGGATGAACCGGCTGTAGTTCAATACTTTGTGAAGTTCAATGACAACTGACGAGGAGCAGACTTCAATAACTTCACAATAATTACTAATACTTTTACGTTTGACTAAATCAAGAAGAGTCAGTCACAAGCTCTTCTTGCGGTCGATCACAAGACACTGTGATGTTGACCTTTGACTTCTAGGAAATAAATTCGAATTTTATACAAATATTTTTATTAAATTTGTGTTTTGTGAGGCCACAGTTATATTGACCTCTGCACCGAAGTAAGGCAATTTCGTGAGTTCTTCATATGCAGAAATCATAATTAGGTCAGTAAGTGAATATTTATGCCAAACCGGAAGAAATTCCATCATAGTTTCTGAGATTTCATGAGTTTGTGATGCACGTATGGACGAACAAGCCGAACAACAAACCTCGGCACGACGACATTAAAAGGAAGATTAACCCAAACTTCGACTCAGAGCCATGTTGGTGCAATTCACCAAACTACTTCTCAGTGTTAGAACCCCCCCCCCCTTTGACAAAAAAAAGTGTGAACTGTTCCTTTATCAGATCCACAGTCGTCCTCTCTGCACACAGTGTCGTCTCCGTCCTCCGCGCCCCCTGCCTGTGAAACCTCGGCCTCCAGACATGTGTTCTGTTTTACTCCGTCCTCTGCCACATATTGAACAAATTAAAAGTTCAAGTTGGACGGACGAAGCACAGCTGCACGAGGACAGAGGAGGACGCCAGAGTGTGAGCAATCCTCCCTCCACGAGGCTGCTGGCCCTCTTCTCACAGCACCTCACACACACACACAGACACACACAGACACACACACACACACAGACAGACACACACACTGCCCACACAGCGCAGCCATCTGGCCTGCTGGGAAATCAGAGCCACCTGAGACTCGGCCAAATACATGATGCTTGCTGACAACTCGGGCATTTCTTCTTCTCATTGTAAAGAGATGAACACAGATTGTACAGGCACATAAGGTACATGGGAGGACGACGTTAATAAATAAAAAACAGTTACTCCTTTACGATGCTGCGGAGTTGAACCCTTGAATACGACGTATCGGAGCTGAAATCTACCTCCTCTTACAAATAAGTGAAGAATTATCAGCCTTTGGTTTTGCCACCAACCAGTAAAGTGTAAATAAACACGTTGTTTTTTCCAGATTATCATGAGGTCACTGTGACCTGTGACTGATGGAATAAACGCCTCTTTGGTCCCAAGTGATAACCGACAACAATTTCCTAAAGACAGACTTGAGACATCATCTTCAAGACGCCAATGACGCGACCCTTGAGCACCGGGAATCTAACCAGTTAATCAGTGAGTCCAAGTGAACATTTAGCATCTCGTTCACTTGCTCTTTGGAAACAACGGTGATCACACTCGAGTCTTTGAAAAACTGCAGGACGTCAGATGTCAGGATCGAAAATCGTAGGCTTTTTTCTTCGAGCGACAACGAGGAGGAACTCGTAAGCTTTGCATTCACCGCTTGTCGTCAAGTTGTGACTCGATCAGAACCAATCAGGGAGAGATGCCGGTGACTGCGTTCGTCCAGAATACATCCCCAGAGATTTTGAACCAAAATGGCGCAAGAAGCATGTTCAAACTCTGCAGTAACGTGGACAAGAGGCGTTAATGTAGCACCAGTGAGGCCGTTGTCGTGTGGATGGAGCGTTGGGCTAAATTCCTCCATTTCCTGTTTGCTTCTGAAGCATTTATCAGCCTGTATGTGTTTATTCTTGCAGCTCGTCCCCGGTCAACGTGCTGCGGCCAAACGTCTCCAAAGCAAAGCGCGAAGCAGCTTCTGACCCTGTATCAGCTGTCTGCGGCTGCAGGGATAAGTGCTACCTCGTGAAGCTTGAACACGGACGCCACACTGTACTGTAGGTGCAGCTGTTTCCTGTCTGGGCCTCCTGCTTGCCCGCCCTCCCAAGCCTCGCACAACTCCCCACCCCGCCCGCCCTGGTTTTTGTCAGAGTAAGCGCACATCATTGGCAGCTAAAAGCTCTGGGCACCGTCCCTCTGGTTGTTCCAGGGAAATGCCAATCGTTTTGGCGTCGACAGGGCCCTCACAGACGGTGCAGGAAGGCACAGATGGCACTAATGGACGCGCAGAATCCAACCGAGGGACCGGGACAGAGCCACACCGGAGCGCCGTCCAAATAACTGTAGTGTGAATGTACTGTATGGCCACGCGCCACTCTGCTCTAGCGGGGGCCGCTGCCACGGCGATGCGGCATAAAGAATTTAAAATGATAAAATAATCATAGGAGAGGGAGGTGGTGGGAGGAGCGTCGTGGAGCGGCGCCAGGAGGATCAGACAGAGGAGAGATTGTTCTGAGGCCGGATATGTGTTTAAGTGACTGAGACAGGCCTCCTCCGGCTAATGATCTGAGATGAGAAAGAGCCAGTTAATAGACTGCAACCTTCTCCTGGTACAATGATACTTGTGTAGAAGGTGTAAACCAGCTGATAGCCTGCTTCGTGACCCCCCGAAGCGATAGACTCTCTCTCCCTCCCTCTCCCACGTGAGGCCCACATGCTGCAGATTTTGAACATTTGTTGTGTAACGCATTCACAAAAAGACACTCCAGTCCTGTTTAGCTGGTGGTGCTAAACAGATGCTTGTAGGAAGAAGCTCGTCGGTCGCAGCTTCTGGGCCAATGAGAACCTGTTTGGAGCCGCGTGTTCTTCGGATAAAGTTTGAATATACGTCAACCGGGTCGTGGCACCTTGAGTTTCAGCCTTTTTTTTCAACCGTCTGTGTGTTTTTCCTAAAAATGTAAGTGGCGAGCGGAAGAGCAGTTAGGTGGGAGGATTGGAACCGGAGAAAGGAAAAGCGTGGCATTTGGAAATGTATGGGAAAAAAAAACTTTCTCAGGTGCTAATTGGCAACGGAAAATATGTACGAGAAAACTGTTTTCTTGCAAAATTCATCCTAGAAGTGCGACTAACGTGAAAAGACGACGATTTAAACTGCAGCGGCACCCGAAAAAAAAAAGAAATAGAAGCCAGTTGTGCAGTGGACACACAGACACACAGCTGCTCCGTGTCCCAAACGCTCAGATCTGCAGCTCAACGCGCTCAGACAACATGTGCAAACCTTCTGAACTAGACTCCAAACTAAAAAATAAAGAAGGAGGGGGCCACCCCATTTGTTAATTTCTCCTTTGGGTGCCACCGAGTATCAGCGTCCTCAAAAAAAAAGCCAGTGGCTCATCTGTACTTTTAAATTATATGTCATGGCCACAGCCCGTCCTCGCAGAGGGGCCAGGAGAGACGCCACAAACACTCAGAGCTGCACCAAAAACATAAGCTCACTTCATGTCTCCGGGTCACGGCCCCATCAACAAGCATCTCGTGCCGCTGTAAAGTATGTGCACAGTTTGTTTCTCTGCTCTGTGCTAAAAGGGAGTGAACCTCGCTGACGCTCGCAGCTCAGGGTCCTTTTTGTCCTTTTAGATATTTAGAAAGTGCACAAACAAAATCCGGATTAAGCCAATCAAGGAAGCTGGTGAGAATTTGAAAAACAGCAAACTTGCCAAAAAGATGTAGTTTTTCTTCTTCCTGCAGAGAAGTCCATCTATTGGGTTGTTGTTTTTTTGTGCATGTGCAAATTCACATCTCATAAAACCGTGATGCAGTGAATGTGTATTATAGACTCCATTATTACCAATATTGTATTTTAGAGTTGTAATGTGATCAACAGTGATTCTGACACAATCTACACACAACTATTGAGATATTTACAAAAAAAAAAAGTGACCCGAAAATCTGCCATCGCTCTGCTCGGGCCACAAGTTTTGTCCAACTTGACCTGAACCCAGTGTTTTGTGATATAAGTTTCTGCCCAATAACAGGCACATGCAGCATAAAGAAGTCAAGTATTCCAGCCAACGGGACCAAACGTGACACAAACACGAACGTCACTTCAACATTTTGGTCAGAATCCGGCTCAATATCTTCTCCTGGGTTGTTTTACCAATACTGCAAAGGGTAGAAAAGCTACTTCGGCTAAAATATACTTTATATATTTTTTAAAGTCCAGGTCCAGACTCTGATCTACTCTTCACTGACCTCTGTTATCGGCTATAACCACAGAAACAACTTTGGTTCCACAGGTATTCACCAGCAGGTAAAAATGGTTTCGTATCACTTATTAATAACAACGTACATTTCCCATCAGGTGTTTCTGCTGCTTCAGACGACCGACGGAACATTTCTTCCGTCCTCGTCTGGAGTTGAAGACAAAAACTGTTTCCATCCAGATATAAATATGTTTAAAGTCCATCTGGGCCCAAACTTTGTTGCCTTGAATTTAATCTGTCAATATTTTAAAAACAGACGATTCAATCTTCACAAACCTTTTTGTAAATAAAGGTCTTAGTGCGACTCATTAGCAAGCAATGTGCTTTACTCTGATGCCAGTCGTGTTTCTGTGTGAGCGAGCAGATAAATTCTCAAGTGCTGAAGATCTCGTTTTGGAATGGAACTCTTTGATTGGCCTCGATTTTTGGAAAGTGTCCCTTCAGTGTGTGTTAATGTGTGTGTGTGTGTGTGTGTGTGTGTGTGTGTGTGTGTGTGTGTGTGTGTGTGTTACTGCTCCTGCTCCCTGCATGGTTCCCCCTCTTCCCCCTCCACCGGCGGCATGCTGGACGGGGTCACATGCGATCTGCTCTGAGCGGAGATGCAGGCCATGCGACAGCGAGGGCCAGTAATTGGAGTGAGCTGTCAAGACGAGGTGGTGTGTGTGTCTGTGTGTGTCCGTGTGTGTGTGTGTTGTGCACGTGCCAGGGCGGCTCCTCTCCTACAGGGTGGCACACATTAAAGTCCCTGATGAGGCTAATGCAGGAGGAAATGGTTTTGGCGTGGCGCCCGGCTGAGAGGTGAGAGGGGAAGGCCGGGCTGGGGCGACCCTGACCTCGACTGAATCTGGAGCAAGTGCAGGAAAGAAATAAAAATAAAAGCATAGAAGAAAGTAAAAATGGCAGAAGATACTGTACATGTGTTTATATTTATTCTGAATATAAAAAAAAAAGAGAATTGCAACTTCAGGAAGAAGATATGGACGTTCGTGCACATGCAGGACAAAAAGAAAATGCTAAATCTCCTTTAGTTGTACGACAATGAATCTGCTGAACTTGCAGAGATGAAGCCTGTTTTGTATAATTCTGTGTTTTTGTCCCCGTCATCTGCAGATATGAGTTTTTAATGTTGAATTTATGATGGTTCGCATGTGTTTATTTAAAACCTGCCACCAACACAATGTCCCTCGTGCACGATAATGAATAAAAGCTTTTTTTAATTGGTCACCTGAGTTTAATTTTAAACAAATATTCATGTATATTTTTAATAGCGATTCTGAACCTTAGAATTCAACGCCTCATATTTGTGTAATTATTGAATCATTGAACCTTCAGACGTAAATAATCCAGAGAGAGATCACAGCCCTCGTTTCTCCGCTCGGAGTTAATCAACTCATTAAAGATGCAGATTTGCAGCTAACGACGTGTCGACGTGAACTCGCCAAGAAAACAGGCGACGTCTTCCTGCCGTCGACGTGATTAACAACAATTACAGACAGAGAAAGTCAGAGAAGAGCATTAATGGGACGCTGCCTAATCACAGGCACAGCGGGGATAATTGTGTTGTGGCTTGATGAATTAGTTATTATTAGCTTCTCTGACAATTTGGTGCGTTTCTCGTCAGCACGTGAACATCTGTAGCCGCGTTGTTAGTGTTCGACTCTGACGGACAGAAAAGTTACATTTCAAACACACATTTTCATTTTTCTAATATTTTAACAATTAATTCTGCGACATTTTGGGTGTTGAGGTTTTCTGCTTTATTATTTTGCCTTTAAATAATCATGAAAGATGTTGCTTTATTCGTATTCTACATTAAATGTGTCGTTTAAACTATTGAACATGAAACAGTCTTTGATAAAAAAAAGAAAGATTTCAGATGTGTGGCTGTGTGGCAAAAAAAAGAAGCATATATTGTATTAATTTATTTGTATTAACTGTGTTGTAGTTGCTGTTTATATTCCAGGAGGTGTTCTGCTTATTTAGCAGAGCACAGTTGATTTGCACCAAAGGTTCACGGCTCATAATTCACGACCAAAATCTGTCTTCATGTTCAAAGTTGAATTTGACTTTACAGCAGAAACTCTCAGCTTTAAATCTCAGCGGGAGAACAAGTTGTTATTTACGAGGCTGTAAACTAACGGGGTTGAAACGCGGGCGAGCGGCGGCGGCGGCGGCGGCGTCCTGCTACAGCGGGTGGACGAGCTCGGTGATAAAGCATCTTGTTAGCTCTACTGAGGAAAATATGCTTATCAAGCCGCATGTTAATACAAGCAGTAAATAATGTGATCATCGGCCAGCGATGCTGGAAATATAACAGCGTGAAGGAGCCTGAAGCTACGCTGACGACAGGGAGGTGTTTATGTGTCTCTCTTTTTTTCCACATGGGCTCCAAACTGTGAGAACTGGGCTAATGTGACCTGAGCGTGGAAGACATGAGCACTAACACACACTGGGTGGACCAACTGCAGGCTATTTACCCAACATGCACGGAGGAAACCTCACTCAGCTGCGTTAAGGCTGCGGAAACGGATACAAATCAGTTTAACGGGATGAATTTACACAGGAGACAAACTAGAAACAGATTTTTTAATCAGGAGATTTTTTTTTACTGCTGCTGAGTTCTGATGCTGGGAAGCTGTAAAATTCATGTTTTATGAGGTTTTCCGGTGAAGTGAAGCTGCTGCAGCTTCGTTTTTATGAATTATCTCGAGCTCAGTTGGAGGAAACATCCAGGATACTGTACGTCGGGACTGAGCACTCAGCATCTTCCAGAAGACTGAGATTAAAATGTTTTCACACACAAACGTATGTTATGGACATTAAGAGGAAGCTGCAGTGAAAAACTTAAAGAGTTTGGTGTCATGTGATGCACAACAGTGAAAAACATCCGACTGCCTTGAACTGATATTTGCAAGAAAGAAATCAGGCTTATCTGGGGACTGGTTTCTACAAGTGGGTTAATTTGGTGCAACTTGATTAAATGTTGTTGGTTATTGGTGCTTTATATCTATTTATATCTCTTAATATATCTTTATGTCTTTATATCTCTTGTCCACATCGCACTTCCTTGAGCTTTGAACGATTCCCACGTCAGTTCTGAAGCCGATAACATAAACAGCCTTTTCATGTAAACTCTAATTGCCAAAACAATAAGCAAAATGGTCTCTAAGTTGATTAAATCGGGTGTTTTTAGATTTTATTTATTTTAGAATTGACCCATTAGCCCTGATCTTCCCTCCGGCTCCCTGCTCGAGCCCTGACACAAAACTGTGTTGAGTTCCCGCTTGCACTCTATCTTTAAGCCGCATGGTGCCATGTGCAGCTGAGCTCTCCGAGTGTGCGACACCTAAATCAGTCCAGATGAAAACAACTGCTGTGGTGCATCTGCTTCTTTTAAAAAGGGGGACGGCCCTCATCAGCTGCACCAACACTGGTCAACATTCTCCACTGTGACAAACGCGCCTGTGAACCCGAGTCGACTCTGGTTGACCTGGGAGTTGGTAGAAGAACGGGGGGGGGGGGGGGCCTTGATATGCAGGATGATGAATCGTCGCACGGCTCAAACCTTCCCCAAGGCCCGGCAGTGAAATTAACAAGTTTGGCAGAGCGGCGTTGCCTTCGCAGGCGAGCGCTGCTTCGGCAGGCGGAGGGCGGGTCGCCCCGCGTCTTTGTCTCAATGGAGACAAATCTTTGGCGGCCTGTTTGTTTGGAGAGGGGGTGTGAACAGTGCACGAGTCTATCAAATCAATTAGAGTCTTATGCAGAAATGGCCTGGCCTGGCCCGGGTCTGAAGGAGCTTGGCCCAGATCTTTTGTGAGGGGGTTATGTGAGTCAGAACGTTTCCACAGCCAACAGTCATGATTCGTGTACTCACAACACCAGCACGAGCGGGGGGTTGGCGGGGCGGGCGGGGGGGGGAGGAGGGGTGAAAAGCTTGCATATGGCCAGAGCCAGTGTGTCACATTTGGGCTAGAGTTCACATTGGGCTCAGACGCTCACACCAGTGAAGCGATGCGAGGATCGGCTGCGGCACCGCGGCCGCGTCTGAGGGCGAGATTTAGCGGCTCAGGGAGCGGCGGGTAGAAACCTGCACCACATGTCCGCTGACATCACCTCCGTGCGCACATTTCTCCTCCATCTCCTCCTCGACTGATGCAACGGACAGTGTTTACCTCTTTACGTCGTAAAGAGGAATGAAGCGTCAAGAGCTCCTCTCACGTCTCTATGTGCCACTCGGGCTGCTCCTGCACGGCTGCAGGGAGGAATCACTACTTCCTGTCCGTCAACGGTGAAGCTTGGATGTCGTCCAGATCAGCGTCAACGCGGAAAACCATCAACGCACCACCGTTTGATTCCCCAGGTGACGGAGCCCTTCACACCTTGACTTTCTATTTTTTTTTCGAATTTATGCAAACGAGTCTGTTCTCACTTTCCAACATGTCTGATTTTATTTTTCTCTCAGTGGAAACCGACAGACAAAACACGAGGCTTCGGGCGAATCACTTCCTCTGAAGGCGTTAGCACACGTGTGTTTTAGTAACACGTAGTACATGTTACTGTGATTGACACATACTATGGAAAGAGTGAAGTATCTTCTCTTTCTTACAAACTTCCAGCGGAGTAAAGACTGTTGATGCAGAGGAAGCTGCAGAGTTGACCTAAAAAGTTCTGTGGCGCTAACAACGCGACACATCTTTGTCACATACACACGTGTTGTTTTGGACACATCAAGAATTTATACTCTACGTTAGATACATACATACGGGAACAAACGAAGACGTCTGTCTGCACTCGACGTTCGTTTCAGCGGTATTTGTGTACGTCTTTCTGAAAGGTATCGATACACATGAAACAGCAGTGCAACCAGAAATCCTGTTGGGGGCAGTGTAGGCAATAGTTCCAGGTAAACGACACACGAGGAAGAAATTACAACAACGGTGAAACTATGTGAGTTAAGACTTAAAATTGGTTTAATCCGTTAAAATCACTTATCGAGCAGAATTGCGGGTTTAAGAAATTTTGAAATTCGTGATTTACGTTTGTTTTCTTCTCTGATATTTAAAAATCATCAATAATTTATTCAAAACACAAAGAAATCAATAAATAAATCCTCAACAGTTTAATGGATAAAGGAGAACATGGCTTAGCTGCATTGGGATGTTGTGAAAAGTCCCATTAACCCATCAGACACTACTGGAACATCTAATAATATAATATCCGGAGTGGAATCGTCCTGTTGATTTATCAGTCAGGCTCCGAATGTCGACTTCTGCGCCGCTGCTCTTTTCCTGCTCTTTTCCTGCAGTAACACTGATTGCACTGTTTAATTAAGCAGGTTTTCAGACTCGGCGTCGGGTCAACACTCGCCTCAACTTCTGCTGCCGCCGTCAGCGTAAATCTGAGAGCGGCCTGCATTATCTTAATTTATTTGCATATGTTGGAGACCACAGACATTCACAGTCGCCCGAGGCCTCATCTCGAACACTCGGTATTGAGTGTAATTATTCAACAGGGTGGCGCGGCTGCGTTTTCTATTACGAGGCATTAAAAAGGCTAATGTCGCCGCTGTTTTCCTAATGGCGAGGTTGGTGGCCACGGCATTTATTACCGCGTGCAGATACTGCGAGTCTCCGAGGATATTTCACCAGGAGGACGCACATATGATGCTGCGGGGACGGGCCGTGTCTTTGCAAGTTTGCAAGTTTTTCGGGGGGGGGGGGGGAGTCACGCTGCACTGTTTGGGGCGACACGCGCGTCTTTAACTCAGCGTGTCAACATCACTTCCACTGAAGGGAAAACGCCAGCTACCATGTTTTATGCATTTGCTTTTCAGTTCAACTTCTCGTTCACGTCGCCGCAGTGAGACGCAGCTCGACTCGTGCTTCGAGCTTTTATATTTTTACATAAAACAGGTTTCATACGTTCGCTGCGGATGCGTCGGCCTTGATCGCCTGCCAGACGCCGAGACGCCGCCGAGAGGCGATGGAACGTGACACAGACGTGGCGTCTGGATGGGAAAGTGTTTGGATTCAGCCTCATTTCATCTTTGTCTAGTTGAGACAGTAATGACTTTAGGGTTTTTTGCTTTTCCCTCGATGGGGTAAAGAAAAAATGTGTTTGTGGATCAATTATAATTTAAAAAGATGCTCTCGAAAACAAAGGGAACACAGGACGACAACAGGCGATGACAAACAAGAAAATGTCTGTTACATGATTCAAGTATTGAATAGACACTAGAATTTCATGATACCCTGTCTTACTTTTCTATTATCTTAATTTGGGGATTATAAGCATGTTAATATATTATATATTTATCTTTGATGGATGTATTAAATACAGGAAACTGTTTCAGTCTAACCCAAAGTCTCAAAGAATTTCAATTTTAACAGATAACTCTGGATCTTTCCCTCAGTACTCTGCTGTAATCACAAAATATTGATAGATCTGTTTTCTCCAATATCAATATAACTAATTATACAATCTCCCACATGATTCAGACAAACCCTGTCACAGGATCATGAATTTGACCTGAATCCTCACAAACCTGATATGATTCCACCTGAAAGTCGCTAAAACACAATATTGAATCATCTCCCAGCCTCAGTGACGATTCCACGACATATGAGCAGGAGGCAGCGGCCGAACCATCACAGCTACAGAACCAGAGAATTAACTTATCGGTGACAGAGCAGAGCAGCAACTCTCACGCACCCGATCTGTCTAATTGACTCAAATATTCTGCCCTGAAATCCCAAAGGCCTCGAACGTGGCGCACACACACACACACACGCACACACAGACACACACACACAGACACAGACACACACACAGAGGCCCCCTGTCCCCTCTGCTCTCTCCTCCCTCGCCCCGGCTTCATTAGCAGCGGTTTGCATCATCCCCGGTGAAAACGTCACATGTCATCAGTGACTCCATTCTTTATCACTTCCCGCGGTATAGACAGTGTAACCTTCAGAAACCTGCTGCCCACAGTTTTACGTCTTAATTAGGCGCACTGTCACAGGCGCCCAGCGCCCCTCGTCCCGATGTGAACGGACAGAGAGCGATGGAGACGGAGAGGGAGTGTGAAAGACGCAGAGGAGGACAAAGTCACACACCGAGGCAGCAGACAAAGGCCGAGCGAGAGGGAGAGAGTGAAGGAGACGATGTAGAGTGGAGGAGAGACAGCGACGGGAGCAGGGAGAGGAAGAGGAGGAGGAGGAGGAGGAGGAAGAGGAGGAGGAGGAGGGTGAGGAGAGTGGAAGTTGATGTCCTGCAGTCGATCGGATGAGAGAAAGTAAAGGTGGAGTATTCTGGGTGAAGTTAAGTTTTGACATGTAAAACAGATGATGAAGAGTTTGATGTGATTTTAAATGAAGTAAACTTCCAGAAGAACATTTAAACTAAGACCTGGCGATCAGGTCTGAGCGATAAATCAATATCAGTAATTATCGCAATATCGTTTTCATCAAAAACTTTAAAACAAAAAGGTTCAATATACATGGATGTGAAACTTGAGGAGGCAGAAAACAAAATTCATCTCAGATTTGTAAAATGTTGAAAAGTGAAAAGTCTCTGCTCATGAAGGAGTTTTAAACCACAACCTTCATTCACCAGTAAAAATCCATCTTTAAACTTAAAAGAAATAAATAGTAACGCAACATTTATCATGATAATTGGCGATATCGACTCTATGGAATTGTTTTTATTGGGATATAATTTCTGGCAGCATCGTCAGCCCATACTGAAGAACAATTAGAACTGCAGATGACAAAATAACATCTTTTAACAAAAGCACAATAAAAATGTTTTCTACAAACATTTTCCTTTTTAAAATCATGTTTTCACACAAGCAGCAGCAACATTTACTCAATGAGCAAAGAAAAAGCAGAAAATCTAAAAAAATAAAAACAGAAACCAGGTCACTTTTGGTACTCAAGTGTTTTTTGATACTCGGTGCTAGAAACACCATTTTCGTGCGTATTAAAAAATAATATTGAATCTCACTGTCCAACCAAATGAGCTGCAAATCTTCTAGATTATTTAAAAGCCAATAAACTTGTCCTAAAAACACAAAAAAAAATGCTTCAGTTTCAGATTATGAAGCTTAAGTTGCTCCTGAAGTATAAAAACAAAGTGTGAGAACCATCGAGCATCTTCTCCACAGTTACATTCAAGCTTTGTGATTAAAACCTTATTTTTAAAATCTGGATTCTCATAATTAAAAGCATTTTCATGTAGGTTTTGTCGCAGAGAGCAGAATTCAGTACGAGAGCACGAAGGAGGAGGAGGAGGAAGAAAAGCAGAACAGAGCGGAGAATTGTGTTGGCGACTTGCTCGGCGAGAAAAAGAGTGAAAATCCGGCTTAGCGGCGAAAACACTGGAGATGCTTGTGTCCTCGGTTTGGGGACAGCTGACGGGTTAACACTATTAAGACGGCGGAGAACACAGGACTGAATGTGCATCTGTGCCTCCGAAACACTGCGACCGAGCGGAGACACGGACTCGCAGACAGACGGACGGCAGAGGAGCGAAGGGACGACGCAGGAACACAGATTCTTTCTGTTTTCTTTTTGTTACTCCACGTCCACGACGCCTCTTTATCTTTCCTGGAGGCGAAACACAGCTTTAACAGTATTTTGTACGTCCTCATCTCGTGTTTCCTCTTCTCCACAGTAACATAAAGTATTTCTACATCGAATAAAAAAGATCCTCTTGGCTCTCGGGCCCCTGCTGCCGCGGCCCCCGAGAGCAGACGTGTAAACAGACAAACAGACAATAAGGGAAAAACCCACAGACGCTCCTCTGATGAGCTGCTGTACGGCCATGAAAAAAAAAAAATACCATTACAGCACTTAGGCATCAATTAAATCTGTATCATCATTACTCAGTGTAATTGAAGGTGAGACAACCTATCAATTGTAAAAGATCACACTGTCATTAAGGTTAATAAGCTGTTTTATAAACTATCGCCATTAACATCGGATACATCTATTATCATGATGAATGACATATTGATAAAATAGGCGGTGAAATTGTCGTCTTCCTCCGGAAAAAAGACCGCGACTCAAACTGTGGAAAAAGTGGAAATTTCCCCCGAGCTGGGACCCGAGAGGGAAACGACAACTACATCTGGAAGCTCGTCAGCGATGCTTTCAATTAGCCGCCGTGCAGTTTTGCCAGCGATTATCACATCTACAGCTTTTCTCTCAAATCAATTATGGAACGCTGTGATTTATTCATGGGACACTCAGGCTCACGAGGAAGTCGACCCCTGGACTGACGGAGAAAAAACATGTGCAGCAGCATCCTTAAAGAAGACATCTGTTTAAATCAGAAGACATCAGTCAATAAAAAAAACTATTTCAACTATGTGAGCTGCATTTTTTAAAATCAGAAAAGTCAAATTCTGATATTTCCAGGACATTACAATAACTTATGAACTGTGATGAGACACAAAACCACGACGGAAGCGTCTTAGGTTCTTTTCCTCGTCTCGTCCGAGGTCACTTCACACAAGGAGCAGCAAAAAAAAAAAAAATTTAATTAGTGTCAAATACAAATTAAAACGTCTTTAAATTGCTGTTGAGCCCACAGTTTGGGATGAAAGCGCTCGTGCTTAAGCTCATTAGCGTAATTAATCTCACGTTAAAGAAGTGGCAGAGGCCCGGCGCTGAAGGAGTTAACGAGGTGGAGCCAGTAATTGGACGAGGAGCGACCCTTTCACGGCCAGTGACGCCGACATCCGCTAATTCACTTAAATGGTCACTAGAGGCCGAAGAATTTGGATCCAGAGAGAAACAGTGAGCGGCGTGGGGGGGGGCCTTAAGAAATATCACATTTTTTTATATTTTCAATCATGATGACACCCAAAAACTGAAGCTTTAATATCCACTAGCTTGTAATAATGCAGGACTGTCTGGTCGAACACAGAAACGTCATAAATCAGCTGCAGCCGGAGTGAAGAAGAGATTTCTCGTGTACTAAAGTCCTTAAACTGGTTTCCTGTCAGTTTTAAAATATTTTACTGGTTTTTAAAGCACTTGTTTCATGCAGCAGCAAACACACGTCTCACATGCTCCCAGTGTGTGAACCAGTAACGGCTCCTCAGGTACGAGTCGCTGAAGGTGAAGCAGGTTTTTAGCTTCTACGCTCCAAAGCTGCCGGAGCACCGAGGACCTGAGAGCAGCCGGACGTGCTGAAATCTTTAAACACAAACTTAAAACCTCTTCATTTTGCCTGGTTTGTTGTTTATAGACGTCTTAATTTATGATCATTTGAAATATCTGGCTATAAATATGCAAGGTGTACCTAATAAAGTGAACAGACATGGGCTGGGAGTGGACAAGAGCTGAGTGAGAGAAATTTAATTGTATGATTACTTAATAGGTTTAATCAAAACTGCATCAGCCATTGGCTCTATCGTCCTAATTGTATATTTTATATGTATGTCATATTAAATATGTTTATTAGTTGAATATTTTATGGTTTTCTAAGTTTCATTTGATGATTCTCATTGTTAAACTGTGGACTTTGTATTGTTTCGTATCTTTCTTAGTGACATTCTGATTATTTTATGTCATATTTACTTCACACTACGAGACACAAACAAATCAATGTAGATAAAAGTTATTGATGTGATACTGAAATCAGACGTTCATAACAGATCTGAATAAACTGCGACGGTTCTTTAGAGCTGACATCGACGTTTAAAAAGTGAGTGACCTGTCGGAGCTCCACCGTCAACCAGCTTCAGAGGATCAACAGGACACGAGAGACGACAGGGAGAGGAGGTGTGTGTGTGTGTGTGTGTGTGTGTGTGTGTGTGTGTGTGTGTGTGTGTGTGTGTGTGTGTGTGTGTGTCTGTGTGTGTGTGTGTGTGTGTGTGTGTGTGTGTGTCTGCGTGCATGCACAGACTCGGGCCTGCAAACCGACCAATAGAACCACATTAGTGACACTTCACCGCTCTGTTCATAATAGAGACGAGGGGCTCAGAGGGTGAGACGTTCGGGGGGGGGGGGGGGGGGGTTACACGAGGCCAATTAGTTTATTTTCTGAGCAAAACAAATCATAAATAAAATTCGTTTAAAAAACCCTGAACGAAGGCGAAACGTGTCCGTGTCTGTGGAAAAGAAGTAAAGATATTCTAGTTCCGGAGGAGAAAAGTGGAAACAACGTTCAAACTGGAGGATGAAACAAGTAAGAAAGCTGCTGTTGTATGTTCCGTACATACAAAGCACATATTTACATGTTTATTCATAACGTACGTCGCTTATCAAACATTTCAGAGTGGATCACATTACACGCAGCTCCATGCGAGGGCCCTTCACTACATATTAGCCGGCGCCGTCACACCGTTACATTTATGTATACAAAATACGAGCGGCCTAATTGAATATTCACTGTGAACATATTCCCTGCATAACACGACTCCCCGCTTCCATCACTTTAAAAATTCAAATCAATGGGAGGAGAGGAGGGGAACATTAGAATACATTACTGCATGTATGTGTGATCCTCCTCCTCCTCCTTCTCCTCTATATGTCTGTCAAGAGGTGAGGAGGAGGAGGAGGAGGAGGAGGAGGAGGGCAAAGTGCACGCGACATCGCCGGCCTCGGCAAAGCTGACGTTAACAATAATGTAATTTAATTAAAGCCAAGATCCCAGCGGTCCTCTCCAAACGACGGGGGCTTTTGATTTTAATAGGTGATGAAGAAAATGGCTCGGCGCACGGGCGGACACCGCCACCGACCAGTCTGAGGGACTCTGAGATTTAAAAAAAAAAGGAAAACGGCACAGGCGGGACATCAGTTCAGATCGTATCAGGCGGCGGTGCAGGGGGGGTGCAGGGGGGTGCAGGGGGTGGGTGGGTGCAGGTACCAGCCCCGGCCACCCAAATACAACAACACCGATCAGCTAATGGAGAGGAAGAGGGGAGGACCCTGAACGCACCACGGGCCCGGACGGTCCCGGGAAAAACAACAAGGCTGGAAAATACAAAAATACTCAAAGCTGCGTCCAAAGTGGATTTCTGCCCCAGAACAAGATTTAAAAGACGAGAGGATGAGGAACAACAAGAGCTAATCCGAAACCGATCGAGAGCGGAGATCAGAGTCAGAATCTTTACATGCTGGTAAATGACATTAAATCTGGACGGATATTAAAATCTCACACAGACAGATTGTTTTCGCTTTGTTTTCAGGCGACGTGTTGCCGGAGAAACGGTTTTGTTTTGTTTTTGTTGTTGTTGGAAAATCTTTCACTAAAGTAACATAAATGAAGAAGAATTCGATTTTTCATATGTTTCTATTTATTGACTCAAACACGTAAAAATGTGTGCATATGAAAGTGTGTATTCAAAGTATAAAAACACTAATGAGCCTTTAGAGTCAGAGAAGAGTCTCAAACATGTTTTTAATGCTCCTGACCTCAAACAACAAGTCTTAAGAATCAAAGTTATACATATTATTATGGAAAATATTCATAACAAGAGTTGTTTTTAACTGAAAACAACCTTCGACGACTCAAATCCAAGAATCAGATTCAGAGAAATTTGGGAAGAACATGAAGGGATTTGTTTCCTGACGTCTCTCTAATCATTTTCTCATTAATTCTCTCCATTTCCCACATTAGGCTTAGTTTTCACTTTACTCCTCCAACCAGCCGCCACCAACAACAATTATAACACACACACACACACAGACACACACAGACACAGACACACACACACACAGACACACACAGGGTTCCCTCATTGGTAATCCTGTTACCAGCCAGGTCCCAGCCTGGACTTGCCGTACAGGGCCGTGCATGAGGAGGAGGGGGGGAGGAGGGGTGAGTGGGTGGGTGGGGGGGGATTAACATGGTGGTCATTATCGAATTTACAACCAGTCATACAGACATCTGCCCTACTTTTCCTCTGTTAATGTAAAAAGAACTAATCTGGTTAAGAGAGCACGGGCGCGGCCCGTAAATCGGCGGCGCTCTCCGCCATAGTTAAAGCTGTCACTTCTCTTGTGGGGGTTGCGGCGGCTGAATGGAGCTGTCAGCCGGCTACTTGTTAGGGCTAACAAGGCCGTCCACTGATAGGACTAATGAGGCCCAGGGCTCGCCGCTACCCTGCACAGCAGCCCACCGCCGCCACCACCGCTGATGCTGCTGCTGCAGCGCTCTGTGCTGTGCAGCGTCTTAAGAGCTCCAACGTGCACAGATCTACATGGATTATTATGAAAAGACAGAAAAAATACAGAAACTTTCCAATGCAGTTCCCTTTTATTAGGAATTATCATCGAAATCTGTTGAATCGAGACACAAGAAGCCGTCAAGATACCAACACTGGATGTTTTTATGTTTTTACTTTTAATAGAGTAGTAATATAATAGTTGGGTGTAGACACAATCCATCGGGACAGTTAATTTTAATAGTAAATTCTCTTCTACATTCATGCAGAAGAAAATATACAAATACGCGTGAGACAAAAATCTTAAATATAAATAAGATGAGGAGAAACAAAAATGACTGAAGCAAACATCTGATCTATTAGAAAAACACAACTCATTCAGCACTTTGCACCTTTATATGCAATAAATCATACTTTTTGAATCACGTGCTTTCCCGGTTTCTTTGGTTCTGTCCGATATCACATGAGCAAGAATCTCCACTGTTTTTATTTTAGATAATTTTCTTTTAATTTTATAGAAATTGCTATTATTTTCACATCTCTAAAGCAAAGTCACCGAAGAAAAGATCTATAAAATGTCTAAATATGAGAGGCTTTATTAAATGTATTAAACTTTAACTACAAAACTCACAGGAATCAATGGATTCTATGTTATCACACGAGATTTGCTCGAAAAAATACAAGAACTGGGCAGCGACGGCCACGAGGAACCAAAACTTCAAAAAGGTTAAACTGCAAAATGATTTCTAAAGAAAGGAAAATGTCTTAGAACCCGGAGATAAACTAATAAAGTGTAAGACTTCCCCTGTGGCCAGAGAGTAAAGATGAAGTTCTCCCAGATCTCACACATCTTATTTCCTCCTCGAGCCGAACCCACACGACGCTGCTCCTCCCTCAGCGAAAAAAAAAACACCCACCGACTTAATTCCTCCGTTTTCACACAGAGGTAAATTAGACGCCGGGTTAAATGTCAAGCATGAGAATGTTTTTTTCTTACTCCACTCATTTCATCTCTTCTCCCAATGCTTCATTATTTGTGACGCCCTGGTTTAATTCCAATTACCCCTGTTAATTAGGAAATCTCATGCTCTCTGATCTAGAGCTTCATTTCAACCTAATGTCATTTGCCAGGTTGTTTACTTCCGATTAAAAGCCCTTTTATTGTGAAATTAGGTGTTACATTTGTTTCGCTGAGGTATTTATCCGTGTGATGGTAAATATCCCGTCTGATGTCAACACGTCGACGTCCCCTCGCATGCATTAGCCCGTGTTTATTCTACATTAGCGCTGCTGTCAACTCTTTCTTTGGGCATATATTAGTACCACATTAGCATATTGTCTCATCAGACGTTTAGGTACCAAATTATTCTGTCCACCGGCTGTGGAGGGAGCCGAACGTGGGCCTTCCGCCACGCCGCACACCTTCGAGACCGCGACATCTTCGCAGGCATTTTTTAATCCTAACGCCGAACAAATGCAGTTTGACGGCTTGTATTAGTTTCAAGAAAAGATGTTCTCACCATATTCAGCGTGGCATTGTAAAAGACAAAGGCAGGAACAGAAAGGGAAGCGTGAAAGGATGAGTGTGTGTGTGTGTGTGTGTGTGTGCATCTGTTTACATTTGTTTTTTCCTTTTTCTTCAAAACGATGCCGAGCAAATGTTTGCTCTGCTTTACATCTGAAGATGAGGCGACAAAAAGATGCAAAGCAGGAAGCTGCCGAATACATCTTTTCTATGTTCGATTCCGTATAAGACTGAACAAGCAGTCTGTCGTCGTGCACGGAGTAAATTCCTCCATATCGTTTTCTCCTCACTACAAATGAGCCTTTAATGGTTTTTCACCTCTTGCAGGATGTGAACTGGGTCATTGTGTTTTTATCTCGGCCTGCTTCAGTTCCTGTGAGGCGGCCGTCTCCTCTCCTGGACCGCGGCCATGTGACCAGCCTGCCCAGAACATACCGATACACCAGTTCACTGCTGATCCTATGGCGTGGCTACTGTCCAATATTTAAATCTGTATTTAAATCTGATTTAAATCTGATTTACTGGTGCAGTGAGTCGGGTCGATCTAATCTACTGTTGGTAATATTTCCCTTGGTCGTCCGATCTCTTTCTATTTCGACGACGCAATTTAAAGAGCACATATCATATTCTCTGTGCTTTTATTTTGGAAAAACTGGATGAGTTAAACAACAATAAACAAGATCACAGTAAATTAGAAGAGGAACCTAAAACTAAATCATTCTAATCAACCAGTATGACAATAAAATAAGGTCATGGTCTTAATTTGTAATGGCAAAATAAATTAGGATCTGTTGGTGATGTTACGTTTGACAGACGACACCGTGTTCTATCTCTATTGTTGGATGATTAAATTGAGATGAATGGAAAGTAGGAAATCTAAAATCCTGCTTGGTTGACATTCATCTGTAAAAAAGGAAACCGCTCCACAAAAGACTCCATTTCCCACAATCCTCTCTGAGTTCTCATAACAAAGACGTGTGTTTTGATCATGGCTGTGGAAGACGATAAACATATTGGAAATATCATTTTTTTTCCCGCCACATTAAATCGTTCGCTCCTCGACCGTCTGCTGTCGAGAGAAACTTTCACTGGGAGAACATTTTCCCACAAAACGTGACCCAGTGGCTCACGATGTAAAAATGCAGTGTAGAGGCCAGAGGGAAGCTGCCAGCACTCGGAGTCATTGCTCATTGTTTACCGTCATTATTCTCCCTTCGCCGGCTGAATGACTACTGATGACTTACTGATGTTAGAACCCTACACGAGGCTCCTTCACTGAAACACTGACAGTTAAAGAGCAAACATCTACGTCCAGCTCCCAGTCTAATGCTTCTCTTGGCTCCGGTTCCAAGCAAACAATCACCTCGCAGCCTCCTAATTGAGCCCAGAGAAACCGGCGGCCGCTGCCGAGGAGGAGGGAGAAAATAGACCCGACATGTATTTCTGTGACCTCCGAGGACAGCTCTGCCATGCCATGCCGTGCCGTGCCGTGCCAGGCTACGGCAAGCAGACTGTCACCTATACCCTCGGTGGCCCTCGGCTTATGCCAGCCTCGTCCTCGTTATTTATTTTTCCGCCTTACATCCGTCCTTCTCTCTCTCTCTCTCTCCCTCCCTCTCTCTCGCTGCTCCCTCCGTCTGACGGGACTCCTCCAGAGCAGGTCCGTGGAGTCCCTCTGCTCACAGTCACTTAATTAAACGCTCCCACAGCTCAGGCTACGACGTGACCGACGGCTGTTAAATTAAGATGCTGTCACAGCCGGGGCACGGAGCGCTGGCAGGGTGAAGGAAAGATAAAAACAGCTGAGGGAGGAGAGAGGAGGAAGGAGGAAGGAGGGAGGCAGAGAGGTGGGAGGCTGGTTCTACGTCCACTTGTGCTTTACTGCCTCCCGTTTGTTTCTGTGAAAAAAAAAAACTCAAAATCCTCTCAGATGTTCCCGACTCCTGATGTGAAATGTCTTCTTATCCTTCCTTCCTCCAAGGAGCTTCTATTTCTGTCTGCATTTGTTTGTTTGCTTGCAGGAAAAAAACTGCAAAAGCTGTTTTTAAAAAGATTTTGCAGAGGGGTGAGGAATGACCCTTCAATTTTTGGTGCAGATCCAGATGAGGGGGCAGATCCAGGAATTAATTTTTCACCTTCTTTAAGGGGTGTAATAGAGTGTTTGTCAACATTTTTATTGATTGCTCAGAGAATATTTCATGGATCCTGAAAAATATATATATATCTATATTTAGGGGACTAATATTATGTGCAGATCCAAATAAAAATCTTGATCCAGTGAATTTAAATGAGACTGTTGGGACTTGGCGGACGTATCCTGATTCCCTTCTGTATCTATTATAGAATCATTTTATTGTACAATTCTAAAATAATGGAAAATCCCTCTCACAAACATCTGGAATCTAAATCAATGTCTTCACGTTGATTGAATTTCCCCCATAAGAAAGTCCAATGGAATGAAATTCAAAACAAAGAAAATTATTCTAAAAAGAGATAAATATGTTTCTTTACTTATAATAATAATGCCAATGATGACAAATATGGCAGCGACATGTAGGATGACAGAAATCAGAGCAACAAAGAAAAATATGTTTTTTCTTTTCAGATGAGCTAAGATGAAATTTGAGACTTTGACGATTTTGACGATAAGACGAAGAAGAAGAAGGTTCTGTTTCTCAGTTTGTCTGTTTCTGATCTAAATCAATAAAAATCGCCTCGTTGGAGCTTTTAATTTAAAATTTCAAGATCTGATCTGCACAAAAAACCCTGATAAAAATGTATTTTCTGAGCTCCACGATGTCGAGGCCCATCAGATAATAGCATTAACCTCCGCACACACCAGCTCACTCAGCCCACACGTCCCCCTGGCGAGGAGCAGGCGAGCGTGAGGAGAACAAATGGAAATCCAACTGGAAATCCAACCGGACTCACAGGAACTCAAACGCTCGCTCTCCGTTCCTGGCTCGCCCGCCCGCTCGCCCGCGTGTCTTTCTCCGTGGCACTCGGAGGGTTTAATGTACAGTGATGCATCATTCATCGCGCACCTTGTTGGGACATTTTGCGGACAGCTGCTTTCAGAAAACAATACCTGGAGTGTGAAGGTGGGGGTGGCGAACGGTAAAAAAAAACAAAACAGAAAGCACACCACCGCCTCTTCAAAAAGAGCCGAGTGAGCATCAGAATAAGGCCACCCCCCCCTCCCTCTCTGCCACCTTCCTCTACCTGCTGTCCCCAGTCGATCCCCGGCAAAACTTGGCGGCAGATGTTGCTGTGCTAAGTTGGCTCTGAAGTGCCTCCCCGGCTCCCCGGTCTCACCGACAACACAGTCAAACCACATTAGATCTCTTTATTTGTGCCCGGGGCAAGTTCGGCACTGCAGCTGTGTCCACCCCCGCTCTACCTTTGGTGTTGAAGGCCCTCAGGCGCTAAATGTGAGACCACAAAAAAAAAAAAGAAAAGAAAGACAGAAAAAAAACTGTTTCACTCTCATTTTCTGTCTCTCTCTTCTGCATCTGCTGACAATCCAGCAGTCTGGCTGCGGGCGGCGGCGCTGAGGGAGGGAGGGGTCAGCGAAGGAGGCCGCTGAGCGAAGGGAAGGAGGGCGAGGACGGAAGGAGGAGGAGAGCGGCGAGGTGGCGTGGACACCCGGCTCCCCGAGCTGAACAGATGTCTGCGGCAACCTGCTTCCTTACACCTGTACAAGTCCCCGTAACCTCCGCGGAAGCAGCCCGCAGGAAAATTCATGACCCTGGAGATTTCCTGTCCGCCATCAAAGGCCGCTGCCCTGCCCCCCCCGTCCCCTCCTTCCTCCCTTTCCTTCTCCTCCTCATCATCCCCTGCCTCGTCTCCATGTCCCTGCTGTGCCATCTACAACCAAACCTGCCACCAGACACAATTTAATCAAGCCACGTTCACTTGTAAACACCAAAATCACAACCAGGTTCCAGACCCTGCACACGAAATATATACATACCACAGTCGGCCAAAGTTTCTATATCGAAATAATTCCACTATAGTGGCTAATTATAGAGATAATTATTTACTGGGTAAACAAAAATGTATTTGTCTCTATTGTTTGTCGACCTTGATACACGCATTTGACGGATTTGTCAGTTTCACCCCCTTATATAGCATCAAATAACTAATTAAAACCAAACTTACACTTGAACATATATCAGTGGGATAATAAACTGCAAAACAACCTAAAATTATGGAAATCAATATATTTGACGTGTACTTTGACTTGTAATTTTAGTCTATGTCCCATCTATTAACATGGAGGAGGCTAGGTCTATTACCGATATTGCAGCCAGCCACCAGGGGGCGATCAAGAGTAGGGTTTCCATTTTAAGGAGCAGTTATTTCATCCATCTTTTAAAACAGAGTCTATGGTTAAAATCCAGCTTTATCAAAAATTTAAAAACATCTCAACTCATTTAAAAATAAAGTTTGATTCCACGGCAGCTCGGTGAAAGCGTCCGTGGCCCCGTGTCTGATTCCCTCCCGCGTCTGATACGTGATCACAGACGTGAAAGTGGCGTTTGGCTCGGCGATCGGCATGTGAATGAAGCGAGCCAGCTGTGCCAGGGACTCCGCTGGCAGCCCGTCCTCTCCCAGCCTAAGTGCTTTGACACAACTGGTTTACCCACCAGCGGGTTTCGCTCGCACGTCCCTCCTCCTTCAGAACAGTTTGCTCGGAGCGACCTCATGTGTGGCGACATCTATCATCTCTCGCACGGCGGGATCGGCCGCTTTCCGACGTTTCTGCCTTTTTTCTGCTCGAAACTCCGACAGTTGGACGAAAGGTCGGGCGAGGGGGAATTGTTGTCAACAAAGGGGCGTCTGCCACTGCGTGAGAATCAGCAAGTTTGGTCATCTCATAAAATATTAAACCCTGGAGTCATCGTGATGCCTCATAAAAGAACCAGGCACCGGGAAGTTATCATCATGGCAGAGAAACAGACTCACATCATACATGAGTCATTCTTACTCTGACAGGGAGAAGTCATTCTAAAGGATACGTCAACATCACACACACACACACACACACACACACACACACACACACACACACACACACACACACACACACACACACACACACACACACACACACACACACACACACACACACACACACACACACACACACACACACACACACCAGTTGTAAGCTCTGCAGTAAGGGACTGGTCTGCACTGGTTTTTGCTTGAGACCTGCGCTTGAGTCCGGACACTTTCCTGAAATCTTCCAGAGCGGCTGTATGTGAGAACGCTTGCTCCAGATGTTTTCTGAAACTCTTCCTGCCGATCACTCAGTAAAATGTCCGGACGAGCCCATGTGAGAATACAGCAGGAAAATTCACAGTGAGCAAGCGGGCGTGTTGATGACGTTTCTAACCCGCGATGGAAGTGACACTGAAAGACGCTTGTGTGACTTCTTGATAAGAACAAATCTGGACTAATCTGGTTAAAAATACAAGTTCAGGAATACACGTTGACGTCCATGTTCCTTATAGCAGCGAACGTTATTCCCCTTGAGACATTTGCAGTCGTGACATCATTCTCTGAACCATTCAAAACTCTGATGGTTCCACTTCTCTTCCTCTGAAGAAGGAAGTTTATACATTAAACATCTGTACAGATGTGTCACTTGTTCCCGTTTGCCTGCAGAGCCTCTGCATTATTTTACAGGAAAACGTTCGGAGGAGTCAATTGTTGTCACTTGAGCTTTTAAATTAAATTAGATTTTGAGTTGGCCTCATGCTGATGTGGTTGTAAAAACAGCTGTGTGTTGCATTAATGTGGGATGAAGGGGGATTCCTGACTCCAATCTTCGACATTCCTTTTGAGATGAAGCAACAGCAGCTCATGCCGTGTCCAGAGCAGATGTTGTGGTTTGTTGGTTTGACCGTTTCCTTGTAAAACCCCCCCCAAAAAAACACTCTGACATGGCGGTTTGTGAGGAGCGTGCTCTCCTGACCGCCGGGCCGGTGTCAGGTTTCAGTGAGTGTCGGTTGCTAGCATCAGTACAGTTCCTCTTCCCCCGAGGAAGGGCTGAGTAAAGTCCAGGGTTTGACCGTATTAGGTCTCGTCCGCGCCGCGCCTCCTCCTGTGAGTCGCTGCAGCTGCGGCTCGATTAGGAAACAGCAGCACAATGACAGAGTTGTGCCAGCAGCCTCCTCTGCCGAGGCCCAGTACACAGATCACTGGAACAACACAGCTGTAGTGCAACACGGCAATAAAGTAATGAGTCACTGTGGCGACTCAAAAGATTTGCAATGATAAAAACACAGCGGTTTTCATGGAGGTTACAGAAGCATTTGAAAGACCAGAGTGTCTCATCGTAAACCATTTGAATGTCCCAGGAGTGGAGAGGAATATCTACTGGGGAGCAAAGGTGACGTGACAGTAGAAAGATGTAGATATGAAGGACTCACTCTGAGCAGATGGAAAAACAAAAAGACGACTGGGATTGAACTGCCGACCCTCTGGTTAGTGGACGACCCGCTCTAACTCCTGAGGCGCAGCCGCCATGTTCACACCAGCGGACGTATATAGACAACATCACATTTGTATTGTCATATTTCTGTTCTTTTTCCTATTCTTTGCCTTCAAATCTGTATTTTTAACTTATGAAAACATAATCACGAATACTATTTTCTATTTCTGCCAATAGATTCCCTTTAATATTCCATGGACTGCATTTATATGGCAATTTTCTAGTGTTAGCGACCACAAAAAGTACTTTACATACACTCAAGTCTCATTTAAATCACTATCACTCATACGTCCACACACCGATGCTTCAGGGGCCACCACCGACATCCTGATTAGTGAACAACCCGCTCTACCTCCTGAGCCACAGCCGCCTTTAAAGATGATACACACTCGTCCTTTAAATCGTCAGAAAAGACAACAACTTCTGACTGATGAAGGATATTTACTCTTTACATCCTCAAATACAATAAACAACTGACCACTGATGAAACTGTGACTCACTCCCTTCAGGCGAGAGGTTTGAACAACAAAAAACCCAACACTGAAACGCTCATTTACTGGATCCCACACACACACACACACACACACACACACACACACACACACACACACACACACACACACACACACACACACACACACACACACACACACACACACACACACACACTGAGGTATTACACATCGTGGCTTATTTATAATTCTTCCTCATGTGTATGATGTCTGTGCTTTTGAGTGTCGAGTTGTAGATTTTGAGAAGTTTGGTCGTTGCAGGTTCTTAGTGTCTTACCTTCTCTGCCGAGCTGGGACGCATGAGGGAGACTCGGTCGTACTGCCGCCCCAACAACGCCCAGAAAGCATCGAGACGACCCTGATCAAACAGAAAACATGGGACTGCATATAAATCACAAGATCCCATTACGTGCAAAACAATGTGTGGAAGGGAAAAACTATCTAACCAACCATTAAAGCTCGTTAAATTCTTCAAAAACCTACAAATAGTGACTGAAACATGATTTATCAAATAGCGAAAACCACAAGGAAGAAAATGGAAAGTAGTATTTAGTCGTTTTTTTGTGTCAGGTTGGTCGCGGGAGTATTTACCTTGATGGGAGTGTACCACTTATTCTCTGCGTGGTAGGTGGGAGCCGGCTTCGGGGGGGGACGTTTCACAATTGGCTCCTCTACGTAATCTGGTAAGGACACGATGGCGTTCTTGGCTTTCTCCAGCCGGGCCCCCTCCTCCGTCGAGCCCTTTTCACCCCAACGCACCTGGACACGCGAAACCAAGAGAGTCAGTAACACAAATATCAACCCAGCACCGAAATGATCCCAGTTCAGACGATTTCAATAACAGACCCCACATATTCAAACCCCTTCACTCAGGGTTAGTGTTATAGATTTGTAATATCAGAGCTGGATATAAACTGTGGAGGAGATTTTCTGACTGTAGCCCCTGATTTAAGATTAGTCACAACATCCGTGATGATTATACCAAAGTATTTGAACAACTTCCATCACTGCAGTGTAAATCCATAAGAAAATAAAAAACACCTGAAAAACCTGTTGTTTCCTTTGTTAACAAGCTCATCTACATACTGTATTATTTGTTATAGAGTGTGTGTGAGTGTGTGTGTGTGTGTGTGTCTGTGTGTGAATGCAGGTTTGTGTGTTAGCTAAGCTGTCCTGCCTTTTAATTGAATTCATCACATCTGTTGCAGGGAGGAGATAAAAAAAAGATCCAGCATCTCATGAACGGGGAGAGGTGATTAATTAGCGACACAGTTTTCAAGCTGTAGGTTAAGCCGTGACAATATAGAACAGCTTTTCAGAATCATCTCTGCGATACGTCCCTGGCCGGCCGCATCATCAAGAGGAGAGAGGGCTGCGATGAATAAAAGATATGTTGTCACCTCAGCCCGTTAAATACACGTTTGACATATTGGCAGCGGGCAAAGTGACGTCGAAAACGTGGATGCAGGAGAGAAAAGGACGTCTCTCTACAGGCGCCTTGTTCTCCGAGCGCGAGGGCGAATCCTCAGAAGTCAGGAGACAGACCTGTCGGTGGGAATCAACCTGCTACGGGAAGAAGAGCGAGGAGGGAGTGTCGGGTTCGCATCTCGCCCAACACACTCGTGGGGATAGAATCAAGCGGTAGGAGCTCCCCGAGGATGCCGGGAAATCCCTGCAATGCCACCAACTTCCTCGAGGCTGGAAAGCGGTAGGGGGTACGGCAGCGAGGGCAGAGGAGGGAGGAGGGGAGGGAGGGCGGCTTTCAAACCTGGATTCCCCGTGGACGGAGCAGGCGGATAACAAAGGCCCTGCCAAGGTTTTTGGGGGGAGGTGGGGAGGGGAGAGGTGGGCGAGGTGGATATGTCAAGTTGACAGCAGCACTCAATCCTTCATCCCCACGATGACTTGATCCAATCAGGCCCCGGACGGCCAAGGACGAGATGGCAGGGCCTGTCACGTCGGAGGCATCAGTGGACTGACGAGGAACGGCGGCACGGGTGGACAGCGTCAGTCCCACCTCCCGCCGCCTGTGTGTCTCCGCTAACTTCTAGAAAAACCCTGAACGTCAGCAGGTTTCTCTTGAACATGATGCAGGTTTACTGGAGAACAGCTGTCAGACGAGCCACTTCCTGCCCGTCCGGGGACTGGATCGGATATTTGTAGGATGCCAGATTTTTATGTCACATAAATAGAAAAGATTGAATAACAACACATTGTGAAATTTGCTCCTCAGACCATTTCACATGTGGGCAGAGACATTAATCTGTTATGTTTGATTCATGTGTCAAAGAGAACAGAAGAGACAGGATTTTGTGATGGAAATGTATCAAGAATTACCTCTCAGGGGTTTTATGCCTCCACCAGACACAAAAGTTTTAGTCTACACACATTGAAGTCACCGTGACCTTTGACCTTGACATCTAAGCAGTTAAAAATTTGAACACAGGCTTGAGATATCATGCTCAAAAGGCCTAAAACATGTTTTGTGAGGCAAACGTGACCTTGACCTTTGAACTTTGACCTCCCAAACCTAATCAGCTCATCTTTAAGTCGAAACTGAATGTTTGTACCATGATTGAAGAATGTTCCTTAAGCCGTTCTTGAATTATCACGTTCACATTATATCATTCCTCCGGCCAGTGCAGTTAACCCGAAGCCTCATGTTTTGAAAACCAAACAAAGAAGAAGAAGAAGAATGATGTCAAGTCTCTGACCTCCATGCGTTTGATTCCTCCAGCTCCTCTTCCTCCGTAGTAGGAGGCGTCCACAGTCGGCCACTGCGACTTGGGCAGCGGCTCCGGCTCCTGAGGAAGACGTGGAGGGAGATTCAGAGACTCGTTAAAAATCCAAACAGACGCAAACTTCCTCTACCATCATATAAACATCGTCGTTTATCAAACCTGCAACGCTGACAAGAGGAAGACGGAGCAGGAATGTGCTTGTATTGTTCTTTTCTTTCAGGTCCATTTATATTTTGAATCCATTTCCTTCCGATTGTAAAGATCATTTCCGTAATTTTGTCAAGAAGGAAGTGAGACTAAAATAATGTGATATCTTTATTTTTAATCAATACTTATATGAGAGGCAAACTAGAGACCAAAAGAAATCTGTTAGGATATGAAAAACGATGACAAATGGGTTGTTGGACATAAAAAGGTCATAAAAACAATTAATTAACTAAATTTCTCAGAGTAATAACATCAACAGTTTTCAAAATATAGCTCAACATTTTGAGAAATAAACTTTTTGTCTTGAGTCAGAGGAAAAGATCTCGACCACTCATCATAAAAAGATAAAAATGGAATCAATCTCATCTTCTTATTTTGAAAAGAAAGCCACTAAGCCTAATTATGCAGATGCAGAAATGTTCCTGTAATTTTCTGCTTTGGTTTAATAAAGAACAGTATCTGAGCTGTGGCTTTGCTTGATGAGTTTCCTATATTTTAATTCTAGTATTTAGAGACAACACCACATTAATACTCACAGGTGGCGGAGGACGGGAAGGTGGAGGAGGTGGCGGCGGGTCTTTGATGACCTGGATAAACACAAAAAGCAAAAGAGCGTCAGCACAAAGTCCACGGAGGGACGAGTGCAAACACACAAACACACAAACACACACACACACACGCTCAAACCGTGTGTCAGGCCGAGCACAGACGGGGCTGACGGAGGTGATTCGTGACAGGTGACTGAGACAAACAGAGACGTCCCTGAGCTCGCTGCACGGCAGAGAGACGCCGCCGCCGCCGCTGCCAGGCTGCTCTGTGTACGCAGCACCACCACCCCGCTGACTACTGATTACAAGGGTTCGGCTTGTAAACCAACATCAGGGGCCCCCCCGTGCAAAATAAAGAAAAGCTGAAAATCAACTTGTTGACAGGGGAGTCTTTGGGGCGATCGCTGTCGCCCGTTTACCTCTTAATTAATTGGACGGGGTTCAGTGCTCCCGAGCAATACCCCCCAATCATAAAGTCCTAAGGAGTTAATTAGCTCCAACGAGATACGGAGGAGGAGGCTCGGGCTCGGGCTCGGCTCCAAGCTCCGTCTGGGTGGAAGATGAGTGGCGGCAAACACACAACGACACACACACAACGACACACACACACACAGAAGACCGACACACTTCACCCGCAGCAGAGTGACCGGCCCGGCGGCATTGTTCATGACAACACTGGGTGACATGGCACCTGAGGAGCAGGTTGTCCACAATGTGATTCCCCTCAAGGACAAGATGCCTCCACGAGGTTTTTCAGATGTGCATCGCGAAGCAAAGGCGCGGCCTGACACTGGCATTTGTCAGGTGTCAGTCAGACGCCTCACATTCCCCACGTCCAACTTTTTACTGCAGGTTTGCTGAAGACGCCACTCGGGCCTCGTGTGTGAGACGGATCACGCCGGGGAGTTTATTCTTTGGCATTTTGAGGTTTCAGGGGTTGTAAGTCATCCTCTGGTAAAAAGTCCGTGGCTGTAGCTCCCGAAACACAGAGGTCGTCTTATATTTCTGTAAATCCTTTGATACGAGAGGCCCTGGAAGAAGCTTACAGGTTATATGTGGTGTCTTCTTACATATTCTAGACTAAAATTCAATTTGAATATTTTAAGACTGAGGATTAAACCTGTTCCCGTTAGGTGGTTTTGCAAGGTTCTGTCGGTTGACAGCGTGAAAACTTATCAATCACAATCAGAGGAAGTAGAGACAGCATTAAACAACAGAGGAAGAGAAAGAAGAGGAAGCAGCCGCCGTCTTCACCTCCGACGATATGTTTGAACGCTTTTTCTATTGCTCATACGATGCCTTGCTCTTTTGGCCAAGGACCCTTCAAAATGCAGAGTAGACGAGCCGGGGATCGAACCACCAACCCTCTCTACCTCCTGAGCCACAGCAGTGCTGCTCCTGAAGTTGGTGATAGTTGTAGTAATACCATAAAGATGTTACCGTGGCAACCAAATGAACCCGTTCCATTCAAACGGAAAGACCACTACTCGCCCAACTGACAACACGCCCACGTCAGACGCCGTCTACAAACCAATCAGAGTCAAGTACAGGTAGACTCCGCCCACGTAGCTGATGACGACAGGACTCACGTATATGTCAGACAAAACACTTTAGTCCTTAAATTACAATGTGAAACCAAAACAAACCAGATCAGATGAAACTATGGGACAAACAGACGAAGCCTCAGACTCTGAGGAGAGGAAACGTCCTGAACGAGCGTGAACATGAGACGAGGCGAGGAAGGAGCCGAGCTTCCTCTTCTCTCCTCCGCACAGATTGTGGTGTCAGATAAAACCTCTTCACAGTCTCGCGGACGTTAGCGCCACACCGGTCTATAAATACTGTACATATATAATTACAGCGAGGACGTCTCTCAGCTGGAGCTGTGGTTGAGTGGAAGGCAGACCTTTGTCCATTAGTCATCGAAGACAGATAGTACACTGTCATCACTGCTTATGCATTTGCTAAATTGGTTTTTGAGGGGAGATAAAAAAAAAGAAAAAAAAAAGGAGCAATGTAATTATAGCATATCATAGATGCTAACAGCTGTTTCGTTCAGGGATCCCACCGCATTGGCCACATACTGTTGTCATTAGAATAATGAAAAATAATCAATTACCGTTAATTAATCGCTCTTTGACACACAACTGGCTGTAAGCAAATCCAGTGCGTGGCTGCGAGTAGCCTCTCCATACGCTGATTAACGTGATTTTAAACCTCACCTTACGCCGACGGGATTATCTCTTTTTATTAAGTGCAGCAGATTTCCACGACATATTGTGGGATTATGCCGATGACGGCGGCGAGGCTGCTGTTTCCCAGCTACCTGACGGACAGATGTGAAGAGCGGCGCTCAGCGATGTGGCGGCATAATTAAAAAACTAGACCGCGGGATACTTAGCCATCTGACGTGCGCTCGCCACTGCGGCCATGACACCGGGGGGGAGAATCAGACCAATCAGAGGAGCTCGGGGAATCTTCCCCATGTGGCCGTCTCTGCAACTGGACAAGATGATCTGTTCGTTCCCAAACTTGCGATCAAAACTTGTCGTCTGAAGCTTTTTTCGGGAGGTGGTTCCATTTTTAAATGATTCGTGTTTTTGTTTCCGGACACATTCGACTGTTTTGAGAATAAAAATGTCTCCGAGGGAAACAGACACACAAGACTGGGAAAGTTCTGCATCAGGGAGCAACGCTGACGACTCGTGAAGTTAAACAACATGAAATAATCTGAGATTATTAACATATAAGGCACCGACTGAGTTGAAAATGTGTCCAAAAAGTGCCTCCAAATTATCAGGGAATCATTTGTAATTTGGATAAAGTGCCGATGGTTATTTGAAAACTGCATCAACGACACAAAAACTCTTCTGAACTGAGGGCGACGCCGTTTCCGAGTTTACTTTCCAAACAAATCATAAACAAAGAAATTACCACTCCACAGCTTGTATGACCTCTCTCCTGGCACCAGGCCATGTGGGAGAGAGGCAGAGAGAGAGGGATTGTGGGAAAGAGGTTGGGCCAGTGTGTGTGTGTGTGTGTGTCTGTGTGTGTGCGTGGCCTCATCCTGACTGCTGAAACCTGGCAGACTGGGGGTTTAAATATTAACAAGCCACACATGGCCCTCCTCTTCTGCCGCGTCCCTCGATGGAAGGCAACAGCAGCTCGCTCCACCAAGACAAACACGTCCGCGGCCAGACATGCTGCAGGGGGTTTACATTTTAATGCCTTTGTTGGTTTTCCAAAATATGCTTCCATCTCATTCTGGATGGGCTCCCTTCAGGTCCACAAAGCCAGGTAACGTCGATCATTTAGGGGGCGGCGTGATTGAGCCGGAGCGGAGGTGCTGAGGGGAGGAGGGGGGTGCGGTTTGGATGGAGGGTAAATTTGCCTTCATCAGAAAATAATAAAAGCAGAGGCACAGAAAAAGAGCGGGTGCACCATCTGTAGCCCCGCGCTCTCAGCCCCAAACCATAATCTGTTGTGGGTTTTTCTAAATTGTTAAGTGGGAGAGGAAGGAGGTGAGGGCGGGTGAGGAGGCAACGACGGTTTCCAGCAGTGAACAGAAGTTTGAACTTGTTAGAATATCACATTATTGTGGCCTAAATAATCTGTGATAACTATTTTATCATCATATCTATAGAATGTTTGAATAATTATCAGGTTACCATCAGTGAATTTGATCTTTAATATGTTTATTGTGTGTTTTATCTCATTTATGTCAAATGAAATATGTTCAAAGCACAATAGGATACTTCTTACTATACTATATCATACTATACTATAATGCCTACTATTGTGCAGATAGGTGATGATAGATGATCAGAGACCATGAATTTTCCAATTAATGTATGAAATTATTATTTTTCATAGTGGTAACATTTAATGCTATTAAAATTAAATATGCTTCTCTGTAGGTTCATGTCCGCATTTATCGAGCACACACACACACACACACACACACACACACACACACACACACACACACACACACACACACACACACACACACACACACACACACACACACACACACACACACACACACACACACACACACACACACAGCATTGTTTATTCTGTATAATAAAAGGTTTAATATCAGCAAACAGATAAATCAGTCAGGCTCATGAATTAATTTTAAAAAATGAAGTTGTTCCTCCACGTTCACACCAACACGTGAAACTCGCTTCAACCAGCAGAGTCTGAGACTCCAGCTAATCCGTGTTTACCAGAACTCAGTTAGTATTTTAATCAGGAGCAGAAACATGACGGACTCAAAAGTGATTAAAACACAAACTGATAGTGAATCACTCGCGTCCCCAGGTGGATCGAATATCAGCCCTGAACAAACACAGCTCGTTAACTGAGGAACAATCTGTCACATCTCGTGTTTGTTCTCTGACTTCATCTTTCCTCAGAAATTCGTGTGCGATCACTTCATCACGTCAGCCGCTCATCGGCAGGATGTGGGCTCTCGACTTCCTGGTTGAGGTTCGAGCCTGTGTGGTGTTGCTAAGCCACCGCGGGTGAACGAGGTAAACCGGAGGTGATGAAGTTGAGCAGATGTTCCTGCACCGCTTCCCCTTCACCGCCGGCTGATGAACAATATCGAGCCTGCTGAGCGCGAGCGACCTCGGCTGAACCTGACCCCCGATCGGCTGCTGGTCGCCGTGGTTTCAGCTTTTGGTTTCTACAAGTTACATTAACCGAAACGCTTCCTCAAATTCAACTGCCACAGTTTCAGTTGAACCCAGTTGCTCAAGACGAGCTGCGTTTTGCAACAGCAGGACGTTTGCAACAGAGGGAATAATGTTCTCACATCTTTATACTGCGATGCCATTTCTTAGAGAATCTTCTGAATCGTCCAGTCCTGTAGTTAAAATCAGCGTAAATGGATCCTCAGTGACACTCACCAGTGTGCAGCACAGAGGAAAGAACCACCACATGAGGGCCAGAGCCACGAGGATCAGCAGCACCAGGAAGACGATCGCCACCGCAAAGCCGTCCGACTGGGGGAGGAAACCACAGTAATCAGATTACACGCTCTAATTAGGTCTTTTTGGTTTTGGATTCCAGGGACAAAATCTTGGTGTTTGATAAACATCGCAGAACTCAAGTGTTTTTATATTTCATTTCAAATTAAAAAGTGACGACTGACACTGGATGTCTGTGTATTTTTGTCTATTTGTGGTGTTTACTGCTCCTTTAAACCAAATGTTCCCCTCGAGGATGATCCACACATCCATATATCAATTCATCCGTCCATCCATCATCCCGCTGCCATCCTCACATCTGGTCAATTCACATAGAAAATGATTTTAACTTGTCGGTGCTTCAGACTCACACACGTGGAAGCAGTGATGGTGTACGAGCTGGAGATGAAGGATTTGCCGTCGTTCAGGCTGATGAGAACGTCCATGGTCCTGAAAGAGAAAAAAACGTTTCATCCGGATTAACTAACTGGAAATCAAATAAATAAGTTATAACTTGACTTGTGACAGAATTTACTTTTTTGCAGACTGTGTTTTAATCTAATCTATTCACATATGAGGAATAACTATCAAAGATCTGTGTGATTTTAATATAACTAAAAGAGAAACTGCTACAAAGACTCAATATTAGATAAAAATGTCCATTCCAATATCAATAATCATTGATGCAAAGAAAGAAATAAAGGAGGCAAACTAAAAAGCCTTTATTAATGTGGGAGAGATAGAAATGCACCTGGAGCACAAAGGCCTTCATCGAGGTAACTGACTTATCTATCAATCAAATCTTATCCATCAATTATCAGTACTTTCCTCTAATGGTTTGACAAATCAACTGAAAAGCTAAAAGTCATTGTTTCACCAGTGATTTAAAAAGCATCAAACAAAGTGCTCACATCAGCACGACGCTCACTAAAGAACACAACGGCTGCAAACTGGATGGTCGAGGCGAGAGCGAGGAAATCCTCATTATCACGGGCGCGGACGCAGGGAATCGGACTTTCGGTAACAAGCCTCGTGAACTCCTACGACTTATTTAGACGGAGGAAAGAAAGAAAGAAAAAAAAAAAAAACGCAGAGACCAAAATGGGTGCAATTAAAACCCCTAATGATGAACGGCACCGCAATTTCCATATGTCTATTATGCCCAATCCAATTACTGCAGGTTTAATGAGAATTCAGGAATACGGAACAAGTGAAACGCCTGAAATCCTCCAACACAAAAAAGACAGAGGAGAGAAAGAAGTGCGGCGGCGGCGTGGTTGTGTGTGTGTGTGTGTGGTTGTGTGTGTGTGTGTGTGGTTGTGTGTGTGTGTGTGTGTGTGTGTGTGTGCGAGTGGCCAGCTGTGAGTGTGTGGTAGCGTACAGGGGAGGCCTGCATAAAAACCGGTGCTGCAGAATAATAACAAGAGCGCTTCTCTTTGCTGAGGACGGAGCCTGAGGCAGAGCCTTGGGCCACCAACTCTCCTGTGGTTCGGAACAGATGAGCGACCAGACCATGTGTCCATTACTATGCGTTGTATTTTAAATAGTCTGAACTGACTTCTTATTTACCCACGCTAAATATTTAAAAACAAGGGAACTTTAAAACCGCGTGATGCAGTTTGACACTTCGACTTGTTGACGGCTCCACTTCACAGGTTTGACTTGTCGTGTCGTCGAGGAGGTTTACGTTTCACGGAGGTTTGTTTCTGTCCGTCAGCAGGATCACGCAAAAACTACTCAGCTGATTTTGTTGAAATTAGTTGGAACGTGGGTCAAGTAATTTCAGGATCTTTGTTCACTTTTTCTCTGATTTCCCTGAGACTCTTGATGAGGCTTATGAGGCTTTTCCCCCATATTCAGCAGAATCTATCAAATCAGTTTATTTCCCTGAAAACAAGAGTGAAGCTCGAACTGGAGAACCAGTTGGCGCTGCGGTTGTCGATGGACAGTTCTCGAGATACGTGCTCCCCTTCAGGTAGATGCCCTTTCAAATAAATAGATTATATGGTTTAGAATCTTAGTTCACATTGCAGATTTCTCTTTGTTCCTTTTAAGAACCAGTTTAAAATGTTCCTAAAATCTTCTTTGCAGACTTCACACGACATAAGCTACGTTTAAAAAACGGTTGGTCTTATTGTTGGTGCCAGAGTCGAACCAGCTTTTCGAAACACAGAGAACTCGTTCGAGATTAAACACCGGCTCCGAACCTCGGGAAAGGTGGAAAAGGACGAGGCTGATCTAGTTCCATCCTGCTCCGGAACATTTACAGTCCGAGAAACAGGCAAGAGACAACACAAATAGAAGAGAGTCAAAATATATCACGTTATAAACCCGGAGAACCACATAATCTAGCTTGTGGGTTACAGTGCACAGGGTTTGAATCCAGTCCAGCTGAAACACAAAGTCGAGTCCCGACTGGACTGTGAACTGCAGCTGAAACGTTTGTGCTCGTTCCTCCTCTGCATTAAAACGAGGAGATGCTCGACAGGACGAGCGCTCCTCTAAGAGAACCCGTTTGCTTCCATCACAAAACGTCTCTTTGTGTCTGAAGACGCGGAGACGCACGGCCACTCCAGGTCCTTGCATGTTAACTAAGTGCTTGAGCTGAATGGGTGAGGGGAGAGGCTAATTCAGTTGACACCCTCAATCCGTGGTAATGGTGGGCAGGTTGTTAATCAAGCCGGAGGAGCGGACCCCCCGGCGTGTGAAGGAGGGAAAGCTCCCAAGCGAGTTACATTGACGAACGCCAGCACCGCCCCCCCCCCCCCCCGTAACCTGACATCACTGGACATCCTTAACGCACCACAACCCAACCAGCGAGGCCTCCTCCTCCTCCTCCAGACTAATTACAGAGTTACTGTTGAGTGGGCAGAATCTGAGGCACAAGTCGTATATCCTCGTCTCTTTTCACCCTTTTTATTTCCAAAAGAACGACAAAGTATTTAAGTGGTTCGGCTGTAACACATTTTTACAATTAGCGCCGAAGTGTTTAGTCAGTGTCTTTGTCACTCAAGGGAAAATTGAATCAGTTATTCAGATATTTAAGATTCCTACGGGGGGGGGGGGGGGGGGTTTCTTTTATTTGTTTTTAAAGCACTAAATGACCAGGCCTTCAAAAACATATCCAAGATGTTATCAAATTTTATACTTATGCTAGTCTATGTTGTTTTATTTTGCTCATGTCTTGTATTTTGCATCGTGTCTTCTTTCATTGTGCAGCACGTTGTTCAACTGCAGTTGTTTTTTCAATGTGCTCTATAAATAAACTTGACTTAACAAGAACATCCTGTGCTGCAAACACTTGAGGGTAAGTGTTCGACTTCCTACAGATTAGATGCTTAATTGTTTGACCAGAAGAAAACAACAATAATAGAAGGTCTATGAAAAAGCTGCTTTTCTGACATGAACCAAAGCCAAACTTTTTTCCGGAGAGGCTGAATATGAGAACGCAAAACGTCCGAGTCAGTTGCTCTGGACATTTTGCAGAACTTTTCCTGCAGCCTCAGAGTCAACGGTCAACTTGGTAAGACGACGAGATCTGGGAGCTTTTGGTCACAAGAGCTGTGAATGTGCCGTAAACAAAAACATGTGATTAACACGTCATGTCCTGCCTCCTGCTGCTCGACCACGACAATCCCCCGGTGCACTTTTCATAGGTAAAAGGAAAAATTACACAAAATGTCTGCACCCAATTGTCCGGACATTTTCCAGAGCTCGTGTCTGAACGCGGCTCAGGTTCGTGCCAATCTGGTGATGTTGCACGGAATATTTAAATGTTGGCACGAGGGTTAGAAAGTGGGGGGAATAAAAGGCAACTGCATGAGTTTAAAAAAAATGAATGAATAATTTAACAACCCTCCCTGTCATTTAACTTTCACGCAGTCAAAGCCAGTGAGTGACAGTGAGGAGAGAGCTGCAGCTGCTCGGTGGGTCGCCGCTTGTGTTTGAATAAATGGGAGATGAGAGGGCAGATTGTCACGGGGGCCGAGGGATCAGTCAGAACCCGAGCGGAGAGCGACACGGGCTCCCAGGGACACCAGTTGAATGGCAGAAGGTTGCTCCTCGCCCCGCCGATCTCTGGCACCGCGCTGGAGAAAAAAAAACTTTGTCCCTGGGCTCACTATAATCTGTCTGAAAGTAGGGGGCCCCCGCTGTGACACTAAGCTTTGGTGATGCGATGCAGCTGGAGAAGCTGACAACGGTGACGCTAATGGCTTTCAAACTTCCCGTAAAGATGTGAAAATTGAGGAGGCTGAATAATTCACAGCGGAGCATATGCGAACGGCTGTCACTCGGCATCCAGGAGCCATCACTCTGCAGTCTGACTTCGTGGCAGAAGTTCTGATGGAGGGAAAGGAAACTCGGCCGAGGCGAGGGGATCACCTCCTAAAGCACCGGGACCGGGAGACACTTCCACTGTTTGGAAACTAAAAGACCGGCTGATGGTGCGAAGTTCAAAGTAAACTGGAGGTTTTGCGGCAGAGCAGCTGGTGACGCCGAGGAGAGAAAACAAGTGTGTTGCACGACACGACGTCTTAAATACACATCTTTACTTTTTCCATTCATGGGACAGTGAAGTGCAGGAAGCCATTTACTTTCATTACTTTAAACTGCAAAGCATCAAAGACTTAATAACCTATGTTTTCATAGTTTTTCTGCTGGATTTACGCAAAAATTACTTGACGGATTATCACGGAACTTGGTGAAATGATGCGTTATTGGTCAGAGATCCAAATAAATCCAGGAATTTTGTTTGCCTAACTCTTCTACTATCTATTGCAGAAGCAGGAGTTCAGGTGCTGGAAACACCGAGTTAGAGTTCTCCTATGTTACGATGAGAAGTGTAAAAACCAATGGAAACAAACATCTGCACTGACAAACTTTCTTTCCAGGTGTTTCAAAAACAGCAGCAGCATATTTTACAAACTGATGAGCTGGAAAAATAAAACTGTGTTTTCAGATAATTCACCAAATCATTTAAAGTCGTGTGAAGGTGATTTATTTAAAGCTTCTTTCTTCTATTGTCTTATGTTGGTTTAACAATTCCTCATGATGCATTTTACATTTTCTTTAACGCACTTTGAACTACTTGAATTGAGCTTCACATATAAACGATCCAGGTCCCTGACACAAGGACGACGCCTGCAAAGTCGTTTATATTAGATATTTCTTTAATAAAAATAGATTTTCAGAGATAATAGATAAAATATATATTATTATTTGATCTACAGAAGGTGATGCACTTAAAATAATGGCTCTTACGAGGATCAAGTGCATTAAGTGATGATAATACTTTTACGAATTCTTATCGATTCTGAAAATTCTCTTATTTCTCTATTTGCTATAATTATTCTTAATATTTGTGTTTTTCCAGATCCGAGAACAGCTTGAATCCCTGATCTGGCTCGTCGAGGATCTGAGTCCCGCACGTAAGAAGCTGCAGGTTCCGGCTCCGTCATGTGACAACGAACCGATGCACGTCCAACACGCCGGTGCCACATGGAGGACAATCAAACAACAGGACATTTCTATCGTAAACATTTTCATACCCCCACTGGAGCAGATGGAGCGGTGCCCCGGCGAGCAGCAGCCCCGGGACGGCCTGTTTAATTATTGACGAGCATCAGCTACTGTACCTGCTTTGTAAAGCAGGTGTCGACTCCCCGCTCAGTTATTTCTTTGCCCTTCGTCATTATTGTGAAAACACCAGGTGAGGACATGCTGCTGCAAGAGCGCAGCCACTTAACCTCTCGATCGGCGGCCCAGCAGGGTTTGCCGGGTCTCCTAATGGGGATACACCAAGGGGGGGAGGAGGGAAGGGGGGGGGGGAGGGCAGGGAAGGAAGGGCATCGGCAGCTGCCAGTGTTTGAAGCCTGATGCCACAGCTGTCAGCACAGATGATGCCTCTCCGTGAGTGCTCCTACACAGCTCAATGACCAACTGAGGACACTGTGATTCCTGGACATCGAGCCTGGATGTGGAGCCGCCGCCTGCTGCGGGACCCCGGTGGGACGGGGAGCAGCGGCCTCCTCGGCTCGAGCAACCGCTGTATTTCGAATATGTTTCCCAACAATGCACATCTGCGAGGTCAAGACGGGAAGGTGGAGGCGGCGCTCGCTGAGGAGAGGGCGGCCCCACGTGTAACAAACATGGTGGAAAAAGGGCAAATGCGCAGTGAAAGATTCTTCCTCGGCTGAGTAGAGCGGTGTTCGCGGAGCGCCCCGAGCGTCCCCGCACCAGTGATGGAGCAGAAGCAGACAGATGGACGGAGACGGAAGTTTCCGGGCTCCGGCGTTCCGTGCAGGTGGCCCGGGCGCATGGATTCTCAGTGCATGGTGAATAATTCAAACGGGGAGCGCGGAGCAGGGAACGGCTGCATCTGTCGCAGATCCTTTTAAAGCCCCTCCAACAGATGTGTTTACTCACCGCCCGTACCAGCTAACTACTTAATGGGTCACCACTGGCAGCCAAGAGTTAATTAAGCAGGGTCTTCCTGCAAATGGCGGCCGCGGAGCATCGGCTCAGCTCCTATCAGGCGCCGTAGGCCCGCGGTTTACGGATGCTGTCGCTCGAGTGAATCTTTCCGACTGTATCCGAGTGAAAAACACGAGGATGTTTTGCTCTCCTGATTTTTAGTCAAGAGAGAAAATCAGGATATCAAATCATTGCATTCCCACAATTTGAGGTAAAGAGATTAACTGTGAAATCAGAGGGATGATAAATACGGAGATTTGTTATTCTACAAATCAATCAAACTTGGGACGGATGCAAAGCAGCAACGTAAAAATTAAATATCGAGCTATGTCGATAAACCGTTTTTCCCCATTTAGTCATTTATATGCTAAAATAAAAATGTGAGGATTTCCTGTTTCACTTAGTTTTGCATCTTTTTAATCTGACTGTCTTTGAATAAAAAAACTTGTCTTTGACCCTGACATTTAACATTCAGCAGAGTAAATGATTAATACAAAAATACATATCCCTACAATTAATCCCTGATAAAATCATAGAAAATAACTGTATCCTCTATTTATCATGCAATACATTATCTACCCCCCTTTGTGTGTGTGTGTGTGTGTGTGTGTGTGTGTGTGTGTGTGTGTGTGTGTGTGTGTGTGTACAGTACATCACTGTTGATTGAGTGACGTACAGACGCGTACGAACAGTATCTGAGAACCTGAATGAGTTTTTGTGACTTGTGAATTTATGCTAAATTAATTACGTTCACGTTTTCAACACAGTTTGATCAATTGATTTACATTTTCTTCAAGACAACCTGCAAACGACTCGATGACTGAATGGTTCGGGTGCATTGAGCAGCAGGTCCCTGTTTCCTGTCGCTCTGCCAAATAAAAGGTAAAAACCCTAAAAAGTCCACTTTCAATAATCGCAGCAAACACAAAAACACAGAGGGTCTCACTGCGTCTTTCAAATCCCTGCACATATTCAACCTTCAGCTCTGGGCAGAACAACACGTCATCCTGAGCAGCGTTGGATTTAAAACCCGAGCAGATTATCTGAGGTGAGGCTGAAGTTGATTTGGAGCCGCGACAGCGTCACCGACATCATATGATACATAATCTGCTTCAGAGCCGAAACGCCTTCAGGAGCCAGCGGCACTCGTAATCATACATTTTTGATTGGATTGCAGTCGGCGAGGACATGAAAATCTGTTGTTCCATCTAGAATGCCTCAGCGATCGTCTGTTGTGCTTCGGGATTAAGAGAGAGTCGGAGTTAAAGTCAAACAATAACTAACGCAGCCAGGAATAAACGCTTATTTACACTGTTTTCACTTAAATCTTTGTGGGTTGTTATGTATGGGATGTTTTTTTGCTGTGGAGCTCCATCTACAGTGTTGACTGCGTCTTTACGCTCCTCAGCTACGGGTTTGACTTAGAGACGAGGGACAAACTAAATCAAATTAAAATATGAACAGGACGAAAAGGACGTGAGGGGGTCACGGCAGCTACAGGAGATTTTAATAATAACGACTTATTTAGAACCTTTCAAGGTACAAAACAAAGACGGTAACATTTGAATAAACCAATACTGGAAAATAATAACGGGAATAGTTCTATTGGTCAAAAGCTTTCGTGAACAGGTGAGTTTTTTGGGATCTCTGCTGGACGAGAGTTCCAGAGCCAAGAACGTAAATAAAGACGGACGACGCATTTCCACGCCAAAGATCAGAGATATGAACGCTGCCGTCCTGTAAAATTGGAGTCAGCGCAGTAACGGTATCAAGGTCCCGCCCATACACGCATTCAACCACTGGTGTGTCAGTCTCAGCTGTCAATCATGACGTTCCACCACTATTTTTGTAGCGGTTCTACGTTAAAAAAAATTGTTTAAATCACTTTTATTTCAGGTGTCTTACCTCGTTGTCTTTCAACTTAAATAACCCAAAAACTAAATTTGAATCATGACAACGTAGTAAAATCTTCTCCGGCTTGTGTGAGTTTAAATTAAGAATTAAGATCACAACTGAGTTATTGTTGGATTAAATAATTTAGATTAATAAACTTTCACAACCAAATAATTGACTAGTTCCTAATAAAATCATATTTAATAAAATGTCCACATATACAACACGTCCATTCACCACTGTGCACTTACTGTCCGACTTCATAGAGCTTGGGTGCAGGACACAGCAGGTAATCGTTCCGCACTGCGCTCGGCTTATGATCTGAAAAACAACATCAACAAGCTTATAACACGAATCAGACAAATTACATTACCTTCAGACATTTTGCAAAATGGGCTTATGTCACTTTTGTGAAACAGCGGCCACTGTGGTCAGAGGTGGTAACTACAGGATATGTCTCTGAATCACGAAGTGGACAAAGTGTAAAAGTAAACATCAAGTAAAGATCAACGTTAAACCTGTGTTTACTGAACAAGATTCAACTTTGTTTATAATACGAGTGTTTACTGTGTGTGTGTGTGTGTGTGTGTGTGTGTGTGTGTGTGTGTCCGTGCACGTGTTAGTGCATCTTTCAGATTATTGATGATGCCCCAAGTGGACAAATGTGAGGAGGCAGCCTCAAACTGGGAAAGGACAAACAGACATCTGCTCACGGCCACTTCCTCTTTCAGATGAGAGTTAAAAAATAAAAAAAAATCTAATATGCTGAAGTATTTTAGTCAAATGATGAAAAATCTAAAATAACTTGTCAGAGAGGGAAGTGTTGTCGTTGGCAGCCGTCGATCCCACAGATCCTGCGGCCAGAGCTAAAAAAAAAAAAAAGGATTTTGGTGCCAAATGCGGTTTGTTTCCTGGAAAAAGTATTTTTGCTTTTTTCAACAGAGCCGAGCGAGGCCTTGAAAATACGGAGACACGGCGACCTGCAGAGGCTCCGCCCCTTCTGGGGGGGTTCGGATCACGTAGACGATGATGGAGCTGCCGGGAAGTAGCAGACGTTTGGTTTCACCTCCGAACAGACAAAGCATCAACTCACATCACAGACAGTCAATGATGAGATTTAACAAAAAAACACAAGAGTCGAGCCCATGGAGCTGGGGCGTGACCTTTAGATGACGTCATCCGTGACATCATCAAAAGGGAGGGGCTTAATGCTGCCTTCCAGAAACGTTGGAAGTCTCTCGTTTGAATGGAAGAAGAAGAAGAAGAAGAAGAAGAAGAAGAATGGATCAGATCCATGTTTACATCGACTGTTTGAGACGGAGTGACTTTCTATTTTGTTTATTTCTATCTAGTTTGTTTGTTCTAGTGAATTAAAATGTGGTTTCACAAAGGGACCCTTGGGCCTTGGTGGAGGTTTGTGCTGTAGTTTTTTACTCCTCGTTGTTTTTCCAGACACTCACTGAAGGTTTGCTGGTCGACTATGAAGCTGCAGACGACGCCTTCGCTGCTGCGGCCGAGTTTGAAGCCGTTTCCTCTGAGGACGATGTCGAAGGACTCTGTGGAATGTAAACACAAGATAAGACGGGGAGGAGGAGAGACCACCTACGTATAAGTTGGACTTTCTTCCAACTGCATCTTGATGTCGTGACATATACCTGTAGTTTCTATGCAGATTTAATTTTTACAGGGACATTATCACCACATGGAACATTCCCTAACTATGGGATATCTTGTTTTTCCCAATCGTTGTGGTCATGTACACGTTTCTACAGCAATGTGGTGGATTTTCACAGATTAGATTTATGTATTTGACTTCAAAAAGACAAACTGCTTGAACTTCTCCTCTTTTCCACCTTTCAAATCATTCTACAGACACGAATGAGTCCCTCAAACTGTTATTAGCCGACATGTGGGTGTTTTATTTAGGCAATAATACAATATCAGTTAATATCGCAATATAATAAAAGGCCAATATACATATCAACATAACTATGGGCATTGAGGAGGTATAACACATAACTGATCAACCTCAAATTTGTAAAATATTTAGTTTTGAGTTAATAAAGATGAGTTAAAAACCACGACCAAGTCCAAACGTGAGAGTTAAAAGTCTAAAAACCTTCAGTAATTTAAACGTTCTGTGGGTTTTCGAGTTTCCTGTTATGACCCGAGTGCTGTCAGATGGTTTTCCAACAAGCCACCGTGATCTTCTCCGGCTCTGACTCAGTACGTCACCACTGCCTGGAACTGAGACGTCTTTTCCAGTTACTGTTGGACAGACGTCTCGAGTCCTGCGAGGCTGCAGCAGGAGGATCCACTCACCGTTCACGCAGACACTGGACGGCTCCACGCTCAGAATCTCTGTGCACGATCGCTTCAATATCTAGAGGATGAAGAGGGAAAAAAGTGGGGAATGGGTAAATCATCGCTTTGCAGCCCCAGAGTAAATACATCAACTCCTGGTCGTTATCAGCTCTGTCAAGTTTAGAAAACAGATTAAGGGGCGCAACACCTGAGAAATGTCTCGGCCCCTGATCGCGGCCCGGCGGCTGAAGGAGAGCGTCAGCGGCGAGGAGGAGAGGAGGCAGAGACGGCAGCTGTGTCAGCCTTTATGGGGAAATTATGCAAGACCATTCCATTCCTCAGTTCTATTAAAAACCTCCGGGATCCTGCATTAACATATAAAGAGGCCCGTGTGAGCCCACTGTCACGGCGCCGCACTGTCCGCTGTGATTCAATAAATCAACAAAGGACAACTATGCAAATCCCCGGACACAGTCGGTAAAAAGAAGCATATTAACGGCAATACAGGACACTTGAACCCTTCATTTGATGTTGGGCAAAACTTCAGTCTGAGGAGTGTTTACAGCGGCCTTATTAAATATGATGGTTTGATGTGGAAGCGTCAGAAAGGGAGAGGGGGGGTGCAGATGACAGCCGGGAGGAAACGGATCTGCCACCATTTCCTCCGTCTGACCACTTCCTTGGCAAAAAGGAACATGAAACAAAATGGACTGCGAGGACGTGAGACACGATGTCGTCTTCTTATCAAGCGAAGTTGACATTCAGACAATAAAAGGGCTTTTTTCCTTAAAGAGTAAACGAAGTGATTTGTGCAGCTCTTCATTTCTCCGGGATCTTGGGACGAACATTCTTCCGCAGGCTGCAGGAGGGGAAAGAGGCAGTCGTCCAAATATCTCCAGCCAGCGTTGAAACTCGTGGGGGTTTGTGAAAGGATGAGGCCCCGAGTTTTATCAGTTTGTGGAAATAATTAGGTGGGAAAGGTTCACGGGGGCCGTTTCTCTCATGCATTATTAAACAGGAAGTCTGCGACACTGTACACTGTTGCTGAACTCAGCTGGGTGTGAGTTTAAATGACAATAACAATGTGGCCGCGCTGCAGTTTTGGGGCGGTTTTCCCAAAAGGACGGCAGCTCAGGCAACAAAAGGGCCCAGTGTAGCAGAGAAATAAAAATAAATGTCCTGACTGGGAGCAGAAACCCTCTCTCTCTCTCTCTCTCTCTCTCTCTCTCTGTGTGTGAGTTTTGTCATGCCGGTCACAGAGGCAGCGTAGATCCTGCAGCAGCAAGAGGCTGCACAGATGATCTCAAATCCTCACAATCCAGCAGAGGAAGGCGGAGGCCAAGTAGTCAGCGCTCCGGTATTACAAATCAGAGAGGAATGCTGCACGTTTTCATTGGGATGAAGCGTCACTGCTTCTCCGAGCGCTGAGGGGATGAGCTGTTCAGTTTCTGTGCAGGACCGTCTTATAGAGGCTTTAATAAGTTTCACAGAAAGTGTTGATGCGTCGTTAAAGATGCAGAACATATGACTTTAATGAGAAGAACAGCCTCGTGGGAAAAAGACTGGAGAGCAAAATGATCGATAATCAAATCCAAGCTTCCAGATGCTTTGAGCTCATTTTAACCTTAATTATTACAAGATGGATTCTCATGCTCTTTAGAAATGTCAGATATCTTGGACCTAACTCATGTTACACCTCATTACACCTCGTTTTCATCTGCTTTTGTTTGCTTGTTATTCAGCCGGATTCACCAAAACTACGGTGAACACACTTTCCCCACACTTTCTTTAACATTATAAAACAGGACGTTTGACATTTCCATTTATTTCTCAGACAATAATCATACTTAGGGGACTGATGTCTATTTGTGTTTTTAATTTGTTGCTGGTCCAAATAAACATCTGGAGTCAGTGAGTTTTAACAAGGGGCCTGTTAAAGTGCTAAGTAAAGTTCTGGTTCCCTTTTCACTTACATGGTTTTTAACCAGCAACTGTTTTGAATGTTCTTTTTCCTCGTTTTTTATCATTTTGCCGCAAATATATGCAACATGCATTGGAACATGATATTTTGTGTTCATCAACAACCTTCACTGACACTGACCCATTATTAATATAATGCAATAAATTAATGCACGCACCATTGTCCACCTGCACATGCTCTGCACAATATTTAACACATTGCACATAGAGTATCTAAATCTAAAAGGTTTTTACCTTTAATTTATTCAGTACATTTGATTTTAGTGCATAGTTTTGCAATCAGGTGCAAAACTATACCTAGTATTTTTTCTACCTAATATGTTTGTTATGCACCAAACAACAAAGAAAATTCCTATGTTTGAATAAACCTATAAATAATAATAACTTTATTTATATAGCACATAAATGTAAATAAATACAAGTAAAATAACAAAAGTAATAAAACAAAAAGGAGATAAAAAGGCAGTAACACGTGTATTACTTTAAAAGGAGTCATTGAATCTACTAGTTTCTTATCCTCAGGCCCTGGTGGCAGAGGCCTGGAGACACAAGGACCCGACCTGATGATCCAAGGGAAAATCTTAAACTCAAATTTAAAGGTGAATTTATTGTATCAAATAGAAAATGCATATTTATCATGAGAATCCAGACATCGTTCGTCCTGTGTGAGACGCAGACTGAGCCACAGTTTCCGACCCTCCGTCACGTGACAAGCAGCTCTGTCGAGCTCGCGCTCAGAAAACAAGTCACACCCTCGTGGCTTTGCATCATTTTTTTCTCGCCGCCCGTCTGAGCAGCTCTGTCTGGTTCCGCTCTGCTCCTCAACACTGCCCGGGCCCTGTCGGCTCCGACACTCGTGTCCAAGTCCGGCTCAGGTCAGAGAGCCTCGGCGACTCTGGGCTCACGATCATGTACAAATGTTGCCACACAAACCCCCGCCTTGGCTGACAGCGCTCAGGCCCGAGAGCCGCAGCGAACGGAAAGTATCGCTAATTGGCTGGCAGCGGAGGACGAGGCTGCACTGGGAGGGGAAACTTCATAATATAAACACTGTTTCACGGACTCTTGCTCTCAAACTGACCAGATGGATTTGATGGGTTTTTACTGGCTTTTATTCTGAAGTTTTTATCGAAATAATAATAATAATAAAAAAACAAAAGCGTTAAGGCGTCGAGGCGCCGATGCTGCTGCCGCTCGGAGAGTTTTTGACACTCAACACAATGAAAACACTGTGAGGACGATGTCATATGGACAGTGACTAACTGTCAAGCTGCTCCCACTCCAGAGTCTAGTGTTCCGCACATTTCCTTCTCCGAGGAAACACCGAGCGGCGTTTCTGGAAAATGTTTTCCACGCAGCTTTGCAGAAAGTTCACCGAGGTTTGTGATAAACTTCCACGAGGTCAAGGCAGGAAACATAATTTGGTGAATTCCCCAAACTTTCCATCAGTCTGCACCTTTAGTTGTTTCTTAAGAGAGCGAAGAGAGCAAAGCCTCCCCCTGATCTCACTTGAACCGACACACAGACGGAGGAGAAAACAGCCAAACTCACCGAGTTGACGATGCCCTTGAGTGCGTGGAAGCCATCTTTGACAGGAAACACTTGGTCCTTGGTGTCGGCGATTTCGGCGAGCTGTCGGAGACACGAGAGAGAAAAGACGTCTGATTTAAACGCTGCTTTCTTCTTCTTCTTCTTCTTAATGACGGAGCACTGTCTTTCTTTCCTCTCAGATCATGGGCAGCAGGAGACGAAGCAGATGGCATGACTGTGGCAAACACTTCATAACACTCAACTGTAAGAGAAAAAAAAAATCTGCACAAACTGGGAGAGACATTGTCTTTGTTTATGACTTAATAAGAGCTGATCGCAGGGTGGTTACCAATGGTTACAAGGGACAGGCCGTTGTGACGGGTGGAGGAGAAACTGGAAAACTACAGACATCACTGACTTAATGAGACGAGCACAAACTCCAGATTACACCAGCAGAGAAGTGATGAATGAACCAGTGACCAGATTAAACGTATTGATTTCCAAACAGAGTAGAAACGGGCCAGAAACTGATTGAAACAGGCAAAATAAAAACACAGTTTCTACTTTTAACAGATTCTTTTAATGGCTATGTGGTATTTCCATGTATAAATATATATAAAACAAAGTATTACTATTACTTAGTGTGTGCCTGTTGGTGATATTGATGGGTGTCCTAGTTGCATTACCTTTGCCATGAAGGTAAGATTATGCAGAAAAACTACAGAACGCTTTGTGTCAGGGGAAAACCACGTTAATCTTTATTATACCGAAAATTTCACTTTCTTTAACGTTGCAAAATGGGAAATTTTTTCGCAATTTAAACAATTTCCCTGACAATAATTAAAAAATCAGGCTTATTTAGAGGCCTGGCATCTGTGAGTTGGTGCAAATTGGTGCAGATCTAAATAAAAATGTGGATCTAGTGGATTTAAATGTGTTTTTTTTAGGGGTTAGACTTTTTGAAGAAGCTGTATGTGTAATAAATAGAGCTACAAACTTTAATATGAGGCTGAGATAATGTGGATTTAATAGAGAATCAATAGATTAAATTAGTATTTAATAGTTTCATAGAGCTGCTGTTTTATTAGTTTTGTTTTTAACAATAAATTTAGGTTTTTAGTTGAGATCTTTTTTCCATTTTTTGAGAGCTGATTGTGATGCTAATCATTAAACATCCTGTAAACACACAATGACACATAACCTGTAAACGCCGGGTTGTAACATGTGTTGGACTCATTCATCTTCTTCGTCCATGTTTTGTGGCAAAAATGTTTTAAAAAACAACTAAAAAACAGATTTTTTTCAGAAGAACATTCCAGATAAACAGATATCTGCGTCCTTAAAGCTCCAGAGCTCGGCTGGAATCAACATATTTCACCTCATTTCGACCAAACGTGGAGCAAACTGCGGTTTAACATCTGAAAAGTGGATTTTCCTGAAAGAATAGTTTCAAAGTTTTGTGTGTGTTTGATTTTTCTGCCATGAAAACATAAAGCCTAAAGCTTCTGTTCTGTTATTAATGACTTCCTCTTTTTTATGTTATGGTTCAGGAAGTGAGAGTTTTTTGGTGGAATATCTCTTTAAGGCTGTTTAGTCTGTGATGTTACAACTGTTCACCTTTCCTGTCACACTTCCAACACGGCAGCGTGTCTCGAGCCGAGCGTACGTTCAGCGACAGATTCAGACTAAAGCTCTCTCACCTGCTGCTCGTCGAAGTCCTTGATGCCCACGCAGTAAACACGGGCGCCGTACTTCCTCGCCTCATCCGCCTGCTCCGTCACACACAGGGGTGGACGGCAAGAAAAGAGAAAAGATCAAAACACTGTGAGAAAGAAAACGGCACGTGCACTTCAGGAAAGATGAGATGTTCGGTGTGGAGGGAAGCGATCTGACCTCTTTCACTGTGAGCTCGTGGATGTAAACATCAAGTTTCCCGTCGGTCAAAGCCAAGATGATGCTGGACGACTTTTTGGACTGTTTCTGAATCTGCTCCAAGGCCTTCGGGTTCAAACACAGGACAGATCGTCACATTCAGCTTTTTCAAAAGAGGTATTTGTGGGCAGGTTTGTTGGACAGAGGGTAAACTGACCTCTTTGATTCCCTCGTGCATGTACGTTTCACCGGCGGGTTTCACGGCCTTCAGACGCTCCAGACCCTTTTCTATCTCGTACCTTCAAACACACACAAGATAAGTGATGAGCACTGTGGTCCACGTGTTCTCTGCTGAGCTGAAGTCACAGCAGGACTCTGGGTTTTTTGTTTCCACCTCCTTAAAAAGGATCCGAGCACAGATCTGCGATTAGTGGGTTAAGAATAAATTTGTGGTTGTGGTAAAAAACCATAAGCACGTTATTCTTGTAATAAAGACAAAAAAAGAGAAGTTGTTAATTTAGACAATATAAGTGTGTTTTTTGTTTCTAAAGTTTCAGCCTGACGTCAACATGCAAACTTTTAAAGAAGAGCTCAAGTTGTAACTGCACAAAAAACACTGCGAGAGATTCTTGAAAGAGAATTTTGCAGTTTTAAAACAAGAGCAAATTTGAATGATGGTGCATAAAAGCCTGCAGATGATTTATTGTAACACAGTATAATGTGAAGCCACTTATTTAGCACCAAGTAATGTTAATAATTTCTATATCTATATCGTATAAACAGTCCTGTCTACATTGTATATATATATCATTACTATTTTTAGATTAGCTCATGTTTATACTGCATGATTCCTGATTTATTACTTTTTCACTTTATCTTATCTTATGTTATCTACCCTTAGTTTCTTATCTACCCTTAGTTTCTTATCTACCCTTAGTTTATCTACCCTTCTTGAATCTTTACTGTTTTCCCTGTGCCTGAGGCTCTGATGACCTCAGTGTTGTTCTCCTCTCTTCTCACTGCATGTGACAGGATTACAAGCATTAGATTGTTTAGCAGATTTTTGACACCGACTATATTTTTCTTTCCCATGTTCAGGTTCTATAAATACGTGAATGGAACATAACATGTTCCTGAAGGGAAAATAAAGTTACTTCAGACTTTCCTATTTAAAATTCAGCAAAGATATAAAAACACTTCTTCTTCTGTGTAAGAATGTGAATAAACTTAATGTAAATAAATACAAGTGTTCAAAACTATTTCACAAACACGTTCAGTGATAGAACTGGGCAAAATACATAAAAGGATCATTTCAGTCTGGAATTTTCTTGCAGTTATATTCGATATTGAGAAGTTACACGTACGATGGTGATATGATGACGTTAACAGTGTCACACGTGTGCAGAGTGTGTGTTCAGGGCTGAGTACCTGTCTCCGGTCAGAGGCAGCAGGACCGTGGCTCTGGCTGAGAAGACGATGAAGGAGACTCTCATGCTGGGGCTGAAGAGAAACAAGAAAATCAATGATCCTTTAATTAATTCAGATCATCTAAAACCTGGAGGCAACTTCCTGTTTGAAAGAAACACAACATTTTCTTCATAAACTCATCTTCACTTGTGTCCTTCCTCCTCTTCATCAAACATCCGCCCACACACACACAGTGACATGATGGAGTCAGAGTCAGTTTCATAAAACAGCTTCTACACGAGTTCACTTCAGGAGGATCACAGAGGAGCCAACAGAAGGAGCCGGTGGACTAATATTAGTGTGTGACTGAAGTGATTAATCGACGAGCAGGAAACATGATGTGGCGACGATGAGTCACACGTAAAGAAAACACACACACACACACACACACACACACACACACACACACACACACACACACACACACACACACACACACACACACACACACACACACACACACACACACACACACACACACACACACACACACATCCTGTTGCACGAACATGTACTTTGTACCTGTGACTTTTGTATTTTTTTTTGAAAGGTGCGACTGACCACAGAGTTTCTTCACTCGCTCCGTCGCACGACACAAGACTCGAACTTGCCGACGTGTTTTATTTTGCAAACACAGCTGGTTTCTGTGTAAATGTTCAGCTGGAGTTTGTGAAATCACAAATCAGAGCAGAGGAGAAAACTTATTTTAATGTATTTTACCACCTCGTGTTGAGAACATGATCTTAGTTCTTATTAGGTGTAAATATCAGTATTGTAACTTTAATAACTGTGGACGGTTGTGTTTCTGTTTAAATATCAGTGACACAGAAATACAGCACTTCTTCAATAGCGTATTTTACATAATTATAGTAATAATAATAATATATTGAATATTATTTTCTTGAATAAATAATAAGTTATTATTATTTATAGGTTTATTCAAACATAGGAATTTTCTTGGTTGTTTGGTGCATAACAAACGTAGAAAAAATACTAGGTATAGTTTTGCACCTGATTGCAATAATTGAAAAAACAACAAAGTTTTACAATGAAGTCTTAATTCAGCAAAAACAATTAACAAGGAAATATCTGACATCAAAAAAATACACTAAGTGAAAAATATAAAAAATCTAAACTAGCATTGATCAACAAACACCAGTATTTTCTAAGCTTGTCGACTTTAATAAAAACTACTGATCAAAGCAGATATTAACATTATTAAATATTCAAATCCACATGAAATACTACATTTGTCAGCACAAAGGCAGCAACTTAAAATGTGCTCATTGTGATAAGACATTTGATGAAAAGTCTCTTTGTTCAAAATACCGGTTAAAAAATTTGGTTTAGTTTGAGTTTCATATGAATTTACACTTAAAAGAACCTTTTTGTTATTTGTATTATTATATTTTTGTTGTGTTAATTATGTTTTTTACTGTTTCATTTCTGTATTAAATTATTCCCTGATCATATTCAGTCCTGAAATGTGTCAACAATAAAAAGTGCTTTGTAAATTAAGTTTATTATGAAACACAGATATTTTAAAATCAGAAAAAGAGTTTCGTTTATCAGAAATTGTATTCGAAGAGAAAATGTGAGTGGTGCAGGTCCAGCCTTCGTTTAAATGTAAAGTACAAAGTGGATTAATTAGATTACATTGGAGTGAAAAGTAATAAATAAAGTGTTGAAGTAGTGAAGAACAGGACTCGAGGTAACTTCCCACCTTCCCAACACACGGACTCCGTCCCACAGAGCGACTCAAACCTCAGATAATCAAGCGCTGCCGTGTTTCCGTCGGGGATCCGAAGCCTTCGGAGCATAAGGAGAGGTGCTGATATTTCTCACCCACGTGACACACGGCCCAGTCGCGATCCTCCCCCGCAAACATAGCACAATCTTTAGGCCACACGGGCAGATTTGGCAGGAAGCGGTAGCAGCCGCATACATCCACATCCTGTCTGCAACTTTCAGTCATATGTGGACTAAAAACTAACGGACGAGAAATCGTGGGTGGGCGACTTATCGTATATATACGTTACCGCTTCTGCTGATATTTTCTCCTTTCTGAGAAAGAGTTGGGATGAAGAGGCAGCGATGCCAAGGACAAATCAGGGGGAGGTGGTGGTGGTGGTGGTGGTGGTGGGATGGAGTTGGAGTTGGGGGGGGGGGGTGAAGAAGGGAGTCCAGTTTGCTCCACATGGCGGAACAGAAGTGCTCTTGGTGAGCGGGCATTGTTTAGCAGATTGTCCTCGTCGCCTTCCAGTGTTCTTTTGCTTTACTGTACATTGTCGGCCGCCCGTCAGTGGAAGCAGGGGGATACGTGTGGAGCCGGACCCCCCCCACCCCAACGCCGCCGCCACCACCGCCACCACTCTCCTCTCCCCTCCCCGGTGCAAATGGCCATTCTCACAGCCCAGAAGACTGCTCCTCTCTGCCACCCACTCCCACCTGGTGCCTTTGCTATTTTCTTCAACCAACCACTTCATTCTGGCTGGGTCGCCACCGTCTGTCCTGTGCTGGCAGGCGCCGTTTGACTCAAACGTTATGCAAGCTGAACGCTTTCGAGCCGGTTTCTCCCGATTTTTTTTTTTTTGTGGTCATTTTTTGATTCGATGAATTATGTAGAGAAAGGAAGCCGTGGTTTATGCAAAATGAAACAGGTGGGAAGTCGCCCGCTCGTGAATTATTGACGTTTATCCCATAAAACAATCGCACTGATGTTCACTTATCATTTGGTTCCATTCACTGCTGTCACTTGTGTTGTCGGTGTGCGACGACAACTTTTGAGGAGATGGTGAATATCTTCCTTGGCATTAAATCCTCGTATTTACTACGTACTTGAGCGTTTATTGATTTATTATATGTTCACTGCTATAACTCCGTGTCGCCATAAACATTAAGTTATTGCTTCGCCCCGGCTCCATGCAAAGCCAGATCCAGGGAGTGTGATTTTCACTTCATGTGTTTTTCTTATTTCAAAACACGAGCATTGTGAAACGCTTCCCGATCCACATGAATAAATATATCACACCTCCAGAGAAGACGTGAGAGGACACTTGTGACCTCATACTCACCTCACAAATCTGTCGGTGAGGTTCTTCACAAACGAGTAAATCTCGATCCAGTTGGCGGAGACGCTTCCAGACCTGAAACCAGGAAACAAGAGTCAGCTCACAGCTCGTCAGCCGCAGCAGATTGAGTGCTGGGGAGTTAACAAAAAAATATATAATACTGTACAGTATTTGTGCTTTGTGCCACAGTTGGACATTAACACCAGCCACATGCTGGATAATTGTGCGGATAAATCTGTGTAGTGTAGCTTCAGCTGCTCGAGTCCTCACACGTTCACAGGAGCTTTAAAATCGAGTTGGACGGAGGAGTCGGGATTTGTACAAGGTACGAAAAAAACAGAGATAACTAAAGTGATATGGTTGATGTGAACTGAGAGCTGTGAGACAGAGTAGGAGGGAACTGCACCACCACCAGTCTGAGGTGGTCAAGACAACATTAGTCCATTTATATTATGAATAAACGTTTTGTTGCAGCACTTTTCAAAACCAGCTTGAAACAGGGTAAAAACTAATTAGCTGAAAATCAAGATATTAAAATACAAAAAGATGCCGTCCTGTTGTTGTATGCCTCTCTCCTTTTGTCATATTTATGCATCATTCTCTTCATTCAGCCGATATGAAAGCGTGAAAACTGAGAATGAGGAGGTTTTCCTTTGAGGTGTTTAGTCCTAATTGGTTTTAAAGACTCTCGTTAAAACCAATTAAGACTTAAAAAAGAAAAATATAAATTCCTGGCTGTGACCAAGGACAAACCGCTGTGAGGTGGGTGTCACCCTGTGGCCCCTTGGCCCCCGCTCGCCCCTCGATAAGTCAACCTGACCACAGTGGGTACAGTGTGTAAAATGTGCCCTTGATGTAAGAGGTAATTAAACCAATAATTACAATTCAATGTATGTGCGGAGAACATAAAACAGAAGAGTTTGACCATTAGGAGGCTCATCTTTCATCCTCTCTCTCCTCCCCGCTGCCCCAGTCAAGGTCACGGGTGAAACAAAGTTCCACGGTACTTTGACAGGATTTGAGTGTCACTGGGTAATTAGCGGTGGTTAATTGTGGTTAAGTGTTAGCACCGCGGTTAAAGCAGGGGGACAAATTAATGGTATCTGGCCCCGGAACTCATCTGTTATTGATCAGATGAGGCGTTCGAGGCAATCTGGATTTTTAACTTCCCTGTGATCGGTAAGCATTCCTCCCTCTAGAATCTCACTCTGTTGTGCAACGGTAGCTTCCAATGCTAATGCTACGTCTCCAGATGTTCACATGTTGATCACAAACACACCAGCGGCCACAAAGAGGCAATAAATCGAGTAGTACCAACTAGTATATAGATAAAACATAAAATGCTGTCAACGTAATCTCAGCCCTGATGAGCATCTTCAAAAATCACATGACCATACATGGAAACTGCTCGTGTGCATGGTACAAGGATATAAACAGATATGTAAATGGACAGAGGCCCGAAAATGTAACTTCTGTGACGGAAAGTCAGAGCATTTCCTTCCTATGCCCGATGAGGTGGAACTGTTACTGACAGAAAGTACAACAACCAATCAGGAAGCAAACGTGTGTTGTTGTTTCCAAAAGTGCAGAACAAAACGAAGCCTGCAGAGTCTGTTCATGGGCTCGAAAACTCAAGATTGATGTGACGTTTACTTATAAATAACTTCTGTTAAAATGATAAATACCGAACAGGACTGGGATCAATAAAGAGTCCGACAATATGACTGTGAATATAATTTCAAGTTATTAGATTTCAAAGTCTATTTGAGCGTGAATCACTGTGCTTGTTCAGCAAATGAACAATAGGGAGTTTTTCATTACATCATTAAACTGTCATTCATTCATTGATTCTGAGGAATTTGATTTAAAATAGAACCAGATTCAGAATCTCCACCCGAGTATTTGATCTCCACCAGTTTCTCTGCTCCTCCACTGTCGCTGCAGCTCGAGTGGAAAACTCGCCTGAACAAATAAGGCCGAGAGACACTTCACAGGACGTTTCCTTGGAAGGAGCTACCTGAGTGTGTGGAAAACCAAACAGAAAAACTTTCATGAACTGGCCTCCGGTGAAATCCTCATCTGCAGAAAGTCAGAATAAAGGTCAGAATAAGAAAATCTGCACAAAACCACTTTGTACAGAGGCTTTGTAAATTACAAACTGCTGACGTTAGCACATTAGTCTTATCAGTAGAATCAGGAAACGGAGCTATTTCTTCCTGCAGACAACACTCAGGCAAAAAAAAAAGGCCTGTGAACTCAGGATGTAACAATCACCACGAATCAGGCTTTTACATTTCACAAACCCAAACTTGCATCTGTGCACCGGACACGCCCCTAACGTACAAACGTACCAGCAAATAATCAATGTCATCATCCTGTAATTTAGCAATTTAGACGAGGGTGGGGTGGTTTGAAACCGGGTCAGGGGAAGCAGCGCTGCAACTCAACGGCCCTGAGAGAGGTGGCTCGTTTCCAGGCCGAGGGAGGACAGGATTAAAAACAGTTGCTGTCAGGACTGTAAACTCTGTGAGGTCTTTCTGCACGACGCCGCTGCAGCTCTGCAAAGTTCTGCTGAACCGACTGAATCTGGCAGGGAGCTGTCTGAGTGTTTGAAGCAGAGGACTCGAGCACATGAAAGACACAGGAAGTGAAGGCTTCTCTAAGTCTGCTCGAAATGACAAAGCAGCTCTTTCTCTTCACTTTGTACGAGTAACACGCCCGATTCAAAAACGGTTTTTGGTCTCATTCTACGCTTGACGAAGGTCGTATAGGTTAAGGTAACACGAGGATAAAATCTGTGTTCCCATAGGACAGAGAGAATTAAAAGACAAAAGGACTTTTAAAGTTTGGGGGAAAGTACAAACTGACAAGCCTCCATTCTTCCTTATAATCATTCCCTGATGTTATTCAGGTCAGGTTAGCAACAAGTGGACAAACAATAGACTGTGGCTTTTTAATTTGGCCCATGTCCCATCCACTAACATGGAGGAGGCAGTGTTTATGACTGAGACTGCAGCCAGCCACCAGGGGGAGCTGCCATGTTGACCCTCTTAATAATACAGGCTGTGGGACAAACCTCATTACACCACATAACCAGCTTTACTCCCTGAAGGCAGCGGTGGTTCAGGTTTGGTTAACCCTTCGGCAGATAAAGCTAAGGACGTGGAAAGGTCACGTTCATGTTTAAAAGTGTGGGGGGGTTTGTTTTGAGCGCTCTCATCCTCCTCTTCCTCCTCCTCTTCCTCCTCAGAAACCACTGAACTCAACATGATCGTGTCTGTTTGTGTTTAGTAAAAGTTCCTGTAGCTGCACATTGATTTCTATGCTCCTAACAACACAATGACAGCATCACTTTAACATTTTTATACAATAAAGTAATGAAGTGAAACCAGTGGTTGTTATCGTTTCGGTTGTTTTGGTTGTTTCAGTTGTCATGTTGGTCAGAAACCTGAAGCTCTGAGGTTTTACACCGAGTGTGTTTCATTGTTTTGCAGCTTTGTTAAACCAAGCACTGGAGACAGGAGAGTTACAGTGGAATATCAGTGTGCATGTAAACAGGTCTATTTCATAATATGGCATTGATTCAATTCTACTCTATTTGTATCGGATCAAATCAAAACAGATGTTATCTCAAGGCACTTTGCATAGTTAGGTTGAGATCTGGAAATTTATAGAGAAACAACAGTTCCCACAACCAGGAAGCACTTGGTGAAAACCACTACAACCACTGCCAATCAACCAATCAATCAATCACGTGCATCAATCAGTATTTTAAGTACCAATCCCAGTTTGCCTCATGGGGCTAAACGAAGCTGGGACCCAGGCTGGACCTGCCTCGACCGGTTGGGTCTGAATTCAGAAAGACCTTCACTGAGAGTTTGTCATCACATGTGGAGAAGTGTCTGAAGACATTTGGCCAAGTTCACGAGCCACTGTTAATATCGTGATCACGTGAAAACCCCTTCTTCCTCACGAGGTCTCACCGGCGGCACCATCACAGGTATCGAACCTTGTTCTCTCGTTTGTCTTTGTGCAGCAGAAACATTGTCGCCACTTGTGAACTGAAACAACAACAACAACCTTCCTCCCCTTCGCTTCTTCTGTCCGTCACTTACTTGTCCAAGACGAAGTACAGGTCGTAGGCTCCGTGGCAGGAGGCTTCCTCTGCCCGGCAGGACGCGGCCAGCAGGGCCAGGAGGACCACGGCCACCGCCGCGGACCTCCACCGACTCCTGCCGTGCAACACGTCCCCCAGCGCCGCCAAATGTCCCGAGAGCTTCCGCCACATTGTCTCCGGCTGCGGTGTCGCTGCTTCGCGTCGGAATGAAGAAGAAGATGAAGGAGGAGGAGGAAGCGGCTTTGAAAAGTCAACGAGACTCAGCTTCATGTCAAAGTTCTTCCTCCAAAACAAAGTGAGTCCGCGCGCTGACCTGCAACAGAGGAAAGCACGGCTCTGACGTCAGCAGGCGTGAGGGCTCTGCATGGTCTTGAGTCACGGTTCGGTCACATCCTCTGTGGGGACAGACAACAAGCCTCCAGCAGACCGAGGAGACACCGAGGACACGAGCCGAGGACACGAGCCGAGGAAACTTCACCGAGCTGAAAGGAAACGAGCCCAGGGAACTTCAAAGGAAACTTCAAAGAGAACTTCACCGAGCTGAAGGAATATTCCGAGGAAACTTCCGAGGAAACTTCCGAGGAAACCTCCGAGGAAACTTCCCCCGAGCTGAAGGAAAAGTTCAGGGCTCGGGGGGAAAAGTTAGGCTGCGTTCAGGTGCACCTACAAAGCTCGGATATCTGAGTGATCAAGACCCGACTTACACTGACCTCACATTGTTGTGATTTACAGAATTAAAGAAACAAAGGAGATGTTTTTGCATGAACCATGGAACTGATTCTAAAGTCTGCTGTGTGCTCGTCCTGGGTTGATTCTGCAGAGGCTCAGAATTATTCTTTGTCATTAGTGAGTCCTCCTTAAACAGAAAAATATACTGTCACCTTAAACTGTTTGTGTGCTGGATGCTGTTTATACACAGTCAATGGAGCAGAGTGAAGTTAGAAAACTATGAGCTCATCCCACCTGGTTTTATCTGCAGCTCAGACCGCAGCCTGAAGACTCCCCCCCCCCCCCACTGACTGCTGCAGAGCTGTTTGCCTGTTTATACAATTTTCATCAATATTAAACATTTCAAGTGTCCAAGCATCAAACTCAACTTCTCTGGCAATTTACAAGAGACATGAAGTCGATAATATAAATGGTTCATGAGATATTCACTCAACATACCGACAAACAGACATTTGTGGAGTTAGTAGATGGATGTTTATATATTAGTTTTACATGATATTTGGATTCCAGTGTTTCCGGCAGCTCTTGAAGGCAGCATCAGTGTGAAGTCCAGCTGGAGCTCGCACACCCAATAACATCTGTTTCCTCTTTTGTTCAAGGCCACTTTATAATGTCACGTCCACAATATCTACAATTCATTTAATATCTCCTCAGATATTAAAGACTTTATAGGATGCAAAACTAAGGCATTAACTCACACAGCTCGGGTTGAGGGTTCGATTCCCTGTGGTGGTACCAATGCATAGATATGAAAACAAAACACAAATGTTGGCTCCAAATGACATCATGCAGGTCAAAGACGACAGAGTTTCTGGACAGTGGGAGGAAGTGGAAACGCGTCGTCCATCTTTATCTACAGTCTGTGGTCAGACATGATATTTAACAGTGCAGCAACATGAGGGGATGATGTAATTATGTTTTTTTTTTTATTCAAGACACATGAAGCAACCTGCAGGCGCCTCCATCTTCAGCATGGATGGTTCATTGTGTGATTTTAAAATCCCCAAACGTGGCAGACTGGCTGCATCTCCCCGCTCATTGATGTGGACCTGGCAACGCGGAGCTGCATAAAACTGAAGCTGTCACTCGCCGGGCTTTTAACCGACTGCAATATGAACATGTGGCCGAGTGGCGTTCCAAAACCGGGAGTCTTCCAGGAAATACCAGGATGGATGATTCAAATGTTTTCACAGTTGTACCTGTTGCATCTAGATGAGTAATTACATTGCGTAACTGCCGTATATCTACCGTGTGACGTTCTTTCCCCCTCAGGCAGTGATGATGGTGACCCCCCCCCCCCCCCCCCCCGCCCCCGCCCAGCCCCACCATGAGTATGTCAAGTGTCAGATTTTACTGTCGGTAACCGTTCCATCAACAAATAGGGTTAGTTGAAACAATGAGAGTTCCTAGCTTTGTTTGAAAAGCGTGGCCTGGAAAGGAGGGAAATTCCCCGGCCTGAATTATTGTCCCGGTCCGCCCCTGCCCGCAGGTCACAATAAACCTTAATTGCCTCATGTGGTAAGACGTACAGGAAACTCCAGGTTCGGTCTTCTCTGATCACTCACCCCTCCTGTTGGAACAAGGTGTGGCAGAGGATTTGACTTCAGGCTATGAAATGTGGTAAAAACACTGACAGACACTCACACAGTAAATAAATGAGCTCATGAGTCCAGACGCTGATTCTGCTTTCCTGCCTCGACACTGAACTTCCTCCTCCTGCACAATCCCAGTCCTTTTACATACAGTGGACAGATGTGAGACAGAGATGGTCTCAAGATGGGACGGAGACATTCCAATAAATCACTGTGTGTTGCTTTTGATCTGCATATAGAGATGATGAAAACACTCACATCCATAAACCACATTTAGTTTAAATCCTGGCTGCTTCGAGCTTTTAAAGAGTCAAAGAACCAATTCCTCACGCCGCGGCGTCTCCGTCAAATGGATTCCACACAGCCACTAAATCTATTTTCTTTTGTTTGGCCTCCGTGTGGAAATTGCGCTGTCACACAACTCCATATCAGCGAGGTAATTACCACTAACACACCTCATCAAATCTGAATAGTCCTGAGAACAGCAACACACGAGTATAATTATCTGCCAAATCAAAGTCTAACTGGATTTTAATTAGAATGTTAATTCCTCTGCACGGCGTTTGGTTTTAGTATATCCTACCTAACTCGGTGCATCCAGTCGGGGCTGCGCAGAACAAAGAGAGACAACGATAAGATGAGGAGAAGCGTTTATTTACCATTATTTGGGGGGAAATGTTTACGAGAATCAGTGGATTGAGAAAATAGTTGTAGTGCATTGATTTGTCACGGGGGCTTTTGAACTGGAGGGGGGGAAATCAAAAGTGACAGTTAAAACCACAGCACTAATTCAAGGAAGCAGCGACGTGTGGAGGCCGATCAAGAGAGAGAGACGCGTGACAAAATACAAAAGTGTTGAGAACGAGCGAATATTTCCGATCGTTGAGAAAGAAGCACAGAGAGGTTCACCGGGATTAAAGGTCGGGTGCGTTAGATTCATTTCAATACATTTTTTAATAAAACACGAGGAAACATCACCTGTTACATCTCAACAAGATAACATCATCATTATCTTCGACTATCAAGAGACAGGAGGACGACCGCCGCTACGTTACACGTACTGATGGAAATACCAACACTGCTCTCTCACAGGACGTTATACCCACAATCATTAGCGCGCTACATGCTAAGTACTGACGCAGCACAGACCCCAGGAAGACAACGTAATAGTGAAAGATCTGAGAGCAGTTTCAACGAGGGAGAGACCACCAGGAGTTTCCCCCAGCGACCACACGTCAGAGACCTCTTTGGGCCTAAATGTCCAGCGTCCAGAGGTCAAAACCTGCCTCAGCGCTGAGCGTCTCCCAGAGAGCAGGTTCTCTGATGGAAGCTCGGTCTTTTTGTTGTTGTGTAAACGATCAAAGGTTCCCAACTCGATGTGTGTGCAGTGCTGAATCAGTTTCCTGCTCCTCTGTGACTCACCGTGTGTCAGTAAACATGTCTGTGAGGAGGAGGTTACTCAGCTCCGTCCTCTGAAGGTCCTTCAAATCAGAACTGCTGCGTGTTTACTTCATCAGGAGCACAGGGGGAAAAAAAACCCTCGTTATTGATAATTGGAGAGGCGTCAGGAAATCGAGCCACCTCAAGAAGAGCAACCAAAGAAGTATTAGTCACAATAACAAAGATCCATGGAGCCTTAATAGCGTCTATAACTCATAATTACCTTAATAAGTGTTGTTTTAGCTTGTTTTTCCTCCGTTGAGAAAGCATTGTTTGTCACTAATGGCATCTTAAGTTGAAATTGAGTGTTGTGCCCAGAAGTAAACAGCATCTATCAATCACGACTTGAGGCCAAGTGTCAAACTATGCAAAAGCTGAAAGAGTGTGTGTGTGTAGTGTGTGTGTAGTGTGTGTGTGTGTAGTGTGTGTGTGTGTGGTGTGTGTCCTGCTACACCTGTCCAGTGCAGGAGTATCTGTGTGTAAATACTAATGATGCACACATGCTCCCTTGTGGTCAATCAAAAGGTGATTGTGCCTCTGAAGTTGTGATTCTGATCCTGGTGCGTCTCGTGTTTGATGCAGACGAGCAGCCGACAGTTCATTTAAATACAAGTGGACCAAATAGCACAAACATAGATGTCACTTAATATGGCTGATTATTTGCTTGAAGATCCACGATCGATTCCTCATCTCGCAACGATGAAGAAAGTGTTAAACTAGAATCAGAGCCGTGCAGGTGTTTGTCTCCACCACCAGTTTCCTGCTGCATCCATTGTTTCTCCAGACTCATAAGAGGCGACCTTTGACCTTTGACCACTGAAACCTAATCAGTTCATCTTTAAGTGACAAGGAAATTCCCAAAAGACAAACTTGAGATGTGTTCAAGAGGCATTGGTGACCTTGACCTTTGACCTCCACATTTGAATCAGGTCATTCTCGAGTCCAAGTGAAGGTTTGTACCAAATTTGAGGAAGTTTCCTGAAGGTGCTCGTGCGATATCGTGTTCACAGGAGCAAAACCGTGATTGGTACGGTCACCGTGATCGTGTCCTTTAACCCTTGACCAGCAATTTACACCAAATATGAAGAAATACCTTCAAGGCGTTCTTGAAATATCATAATAACAAGAAAGGAATGAATCAACAACCCAAAAACATAATATCTCCGTCGAGAGAAACGGACGAAGAATGAAAATTGCCACAGAAAAACTTCCCCGATCCGCTGGATTTACATTTTACGTGAACAAATTACCAAACGCCTCTTTGTCGAACTGACTCGTCCCATCATCTCCTCCCTGCACGACGGGCCTGGGTTAAAACACACATGTGCACTGACTCCCTGGTCCTGGGAGGCAGACGTTAGCATTTAGAGAAGGACAGGCAGCGGTGCATCGTCCACATAATGAAATGAATCCACGTTTGATCCTCACGTCGTCTCCTGGTAATTGTTCTTGATTCCCCCTTTGTGTTTCACGCTTGACTCCCCGCTCATATCAGCCGGCGTGTATGAAGACGTGTTCGTTCCCCCTATCAGTGACAGCAGAGTTCAGTGATTAACAAATTAAGGATCTTCTTTGCCTTAATCTGTCTCGAGGCTTCTTTTTTCTCTCTTGGCTCCGGTGGAAACATGTTTGGCAGTGACAGCACCTCTGCTCCCGTCTTTAATTGGATTAGAGGGAAGTCGGGATTAATACCGTCTCAGACGAGGCGTCTGGGACGGCTCCGTGAGGGGAAAACAGGTGATGAAGTTATTTCAGAATTACCTTTTCAACTTCTTCAGCCGCGTTGTTGAGACATCAAGGATCTCTTTGGCGTGGGGTATCGTGGGAGCGGGAGAAAGCCTGTGTGAGGGCGTATGGATTAATTTAGGGAAACATTAGGCTGAGACGATTAATGTCAAAGTGGAAACACTCAGCGGTTTCCTGATGTTCAGCGGCGGGGGCTGGGGCAGCGCGAGCGTTTGGTTTGTCCTGGTCGGGACGTGACGGGATATTTCGGTCTGCTGATAAATATATGTTAAATCTAATCATTTTCACATTTTCATGAAAAACATCTGTCAACATCTGTGGTCCCCAAACAATGAATCCAACTAACTTAGGTGACGTCCTGAGTTTAGATCTTCTGCCGTTGCAAGGTTTGCTTTGGTTGTTTTTTAGTCAAATATAAAACTCTTGGATGTCTTTAAACAAAACTGTGCAGATATTGATAAACATGAGGTTGAGCTTTCAGTGGCAGGTTGCTCTTGTGTAACTAGAGTGCAGCTCGAGTAGTTATTTTCTGTCCAAACCCATAAGAAAACTAACCGAGCCGACACAAACCAGAGAGGTTTTCTGGGTTTTGAGTACAAACAGGATGTTCAACCCCATTACAGGCAGGTGCAGTGTAAAAATCAAATAACCAACATGACCACACTCTGCTCACTCTGGTACTTCTGCTCACTCCTGCAGCATCGACCTTGAGGTTTAGTTTGGTCGCACACTTCTTCTGTTTGTGGTTAAGCAGCGCACAGACATGAACAGAAACAGAATCATTACCAGCGACAAATTTAGAAGTATTTGGAAATGTAGTGAAATCAGTTTGAACACATTTGACTGAATATGGTGAATGATAGAAGCTCCTGGACTTTAAAAGGTGACGTTTATCTAACAAGGTGAATAAATATGAATCCATGTGACACTTTATATTGTAAATGCTTATATTTCTTTAAATGTTGATTTCCAGATTTGGATTCAAATGAAAACCTGCTTCCTCTCGGTTTTCCTCCCTCTCTCATTCCTCCGCTCTGTGTTTTATTTACTTGACGTCCTCAGCTCCTGGTGAATGTTTGCTCACCTTTCGGTCCAGATAAGTGTCGGCTGCGTTCTTCAGTCAGTAAACATCAGGTCAGCGCCGCCTCCTGAGACCTGCTCATCTCTGGAGAAGTCACAGAATTTCATCACCGGGTTGCGTTTGCCACATTTTTTACGGGTGAATATTTTATTGAGGCTCTTTGCAAGAGAGAACAAGTCGGTAGTTCGGGGTCTTGCTCAAGGGCATTTCATAATGTATGACAGTTGGTTGACACACTGCTTATTGTCGCAAGGATCCTGTGAACTTCCATCGTCTGATATTAGGAAATTAAATTCTTAAGGACAGTCATGTGAAAAAGTGCTATGTCACATGTAAACTCCCCACATTTAGGATGTAAAGAAATGGATCAACGTCACATTTAGAACATTTTGTCCTCAGAGGTGTTGTGTAACAATCACAGCGGCTTTGTAATCGATTTTAATAAATACTCCCTTAAATGTAGAATGATGCACGTTGACTAGATTCAAAGTAAACAGCTTTTAGCATAGATGAGGATATTGCTGAGGAATTCACATGTGGCATGTGGAGACATTTCCTCAGGCTCAACAAAACAACCCTCTAAAAGCTCAAAGGGTAAAAAAACATGTCTTAATTTAAAAAGTTTTCTTTAACCACAGCGATGATGTTGGTGGGAAAATGAAGATTTCTTCTTCTGCAACTGTTTCGTTTCCCGAACATTTGAGTTTCCTCTTTCCAGGAACATTTAGTACGAGTGCGTGTCTACAAATGATGAGCAACAGCATCTTGCACGAAACAATGGAATGAGGTCACTGACAAACAGGTTAAAGGTCGTTAAAGCTACAACCGTCATCAGCCTCTGGTGGTCACCAGCTGCCACTGCAACGATCTGACCAAACTTCCTCTGATACGACTTTTTCTCACGTCTCCATTGGCAAAATAATCAAACAGCATTTTGTTCCAATTGACCAAAATAAATACTGAATTCTTTAAATCTACACAGCTGGTATAAAAAGTCCTGTATAAATATGTCAGTGGTGGTTTGTCAGATCTTTCTACTTTCACACTGATCTCGTTAAGTCTGGATTTCTCTAGTTTATCAAACTGAACCATGTTTATTTCTTTTTGGATAATTCACAGGAAGTAGATTAAACAAGCATTAAACAATAGAAGAAGAACAAGAAGAGGAAGCAGCTGCAGACTTCACCTCCGACGATATAACGCTTGGACGATGAGGACGTTCATGTTACTGGTGGTAAAACCATACTGACGCCACGGTGGGAATGAGATTTCTCTATTCAACACACTTTAATCAAGGAAAGTTAGCGAATTCCAACGTGTTACCAAAACGACCAAGTTAAAAAGAAACGATGGAACAAACACATGAAGCTTGACTCATTTTTCAGGTGTGAAAACGTCTTCGTCTGAGGTTCCTGTAGAAAATGTGTGATTGAAAGTTTAAAAAACGTTTCAGAGAGTGTAGCCGATGGAAAATCGGGGTTAGCGTTTTTTTTCCCGAGCGTCGTTTAAGAGTGCGTTGGACTGAATGAGTACATAAGAGGCGCGGAGAAACCGTGAGTGGAACAAATAACGACAAAGAGACTGAACAGCAAGAGCGCGGCCGCTGATGCGAGAAGCAAAGTGGACGAGGCTCTCGAGTAGCTGTTGCTTCACATGTCAGGCTGCGGCGCTGCTGAACACTGACGGGGGGTGATTGGTGAGGGCCAATCCTTTTACAGCTTAATGATCGTCCCACAGCGCCCTGTCCCCCCGGGGGGCAAAGACACTTTTTAAAGAAGAAGAGGGAAGTCTACGAGCCTTGCTGTCGCTTAAGTTGGCAGAAAAATAATCGCTGCAACCTCGTCACCTCCACTGCAACCGCCCCCCCCCCCCCCCCACCCCCTCCCCGCCTCCCTACCACCCTTCTTACTCTCGTTCCACCACCAGCCCCGGTTCAAAACGCCCCGGGCGCTTACAGCAAGATAGCGAAGAACAATTGCCGTGTTCACAGTTCATCTTGCCGATGTTTTTTCCAGCCTGTCATGGGAGTCTTTGCACTTTTCCCGGGCGTAAGAAGGAAACTCGCTGGCACATTGTCGTTGTTGTTGTTCTTCGAGGCTCTGGAGAGGATCTGACCTCCCGCGACCTCTCAGGAGGACAGGTGCTCCACGGAAAGGATCACAGCGCAGCATGTCGGCTGCATTAAACTTTTACATGGATGTGCAGGAAGGATCACACGCGTGGTTGAAGCATGAATATACCGTCGACCCCCGTGATCATGCGTAACCTCCCGGTGACCGCACACTTCTGTTGTAACATCTGGGAGGAGATAAGAATCTTTAACCGTCTCCAGTTGATCCTCCTTTTATTCTTTATCAGCAAGAAATATGAAAGTGAGATCATATTTCCAGTTTCGTCTTTTTGGAAGCAACAACACGTTCTTGTCAAATGTGAGTGGATGTTGGACACAGAGATTTTAAAATAAATCCATCACATGCATCTCATTATTTTCTATCACTATTTTCTGCTCTAATGTCAGAGATGATCCGGACTTTATTGTGCGGCACTCGCTTCTTTTTATTCTGCTTGCATTTCTTTTCAAATTAAAAAAAAATTGTGTTGGAATCTTGTAAATAAAAGTTAGTTTTCACTTTTATTCTGGACATGAAGGTTTAAAAGTGATTCAAAGTGAATATGGGACCTAAAACTGCTTCTGGTGAAGATTGCGTTATGCAAATTAAAGCTTTTATAACTGCTGCTTATTATTATTGTCGTTTAAAGGTATAAATAATTAAATTGTGGTGAAAACAAGTGACTTCGTAAAGGGTTTGAGAAACATTTGAATGTCATGTCGAACTTGTAGCTTTAGCGCTGCCTGGATTTTATACAGATCCGGTTTTAAATTACATGTTTATTCACATGTTTTATTAATAAAATGCTAAATTCAGAAAGATTATGTGTTTACGAAGCCATTTTACTTTCACGTTTCTTGTGATGCTTGAAGATGGTAAAACTAATTATTACCTGAAGTCCAACAACAACGTCCTCAGAAAACAGAAAAGTGAAACTCCTGCAAACTGCAAAGTGTTTTTCATCTTGTGGACGTGTTTCCAAACTCTGTGTGTGTGTGTAGTGATGTTAGAAGTGATGAGCTCTTCATATCAGCTGCTCCCCCGGGTTCGGCTGAATCAATGTAAACAATCCCCCCCCCGTTCCTGGAGCTTTAATGGATTTACCTAAGCAGTCACACTTGAGTTCATGCACGGACCTACCTCCTCACTCAACTTGACAAGCTTGCCGCTCCGCATTTACTCTGACGACCACAAGTATCTAACACATGTGACAAAGTCCTCAGACGGAGCAGGGAGGCAGTGGGTGGGGGGGGGTGGGCGGCGGTGGAGGGGGTTGCAGCTCGCCAGCTCCCCCCTCAGCGTCACATCTTTTGACAGCTGCCATTTTCAGTACCGTGCCTCACTCCCCCCCCCCCGACCGCCAAGTCCCCATCAAGTCCGCTCGGCGACGCCTTTTCCCTGCTCAAGTTTTTCCAGAACGCAGCGGCGGAGGGAGCTCGGCCCGCGTCGCCCCGGATTAGCAGCAGGAGCACGAGGGCTAAAGGGGCCTCGACCCGAGCCTGAGTGACAGCTGGGGGGGGCCGAGAAGTGAAAAACATCCTGAACTCAGAGCTGCAGATGAGGATGAGACGGAGAAGATGGTTTCACTGAGGCCGAGTCCGTGTTGTTATGACGACTGGAACCAAGGCAACGGAAATATACCAACTATGACAAAACTATATACTCTGCTACTATGACTATAAACTATACTACTATACTATACTGTAAAACCATTGTCAAATCTAGACCTGATGTTACTTCAGAGGAGTTTTAACGTTTAACTTGCCTAAGTTTTCTTCTTTGTCTTTGTACGTTTGTGAAGCAGTTGAAACTTTTTCCAAGTCACACAGACGTTTTTTTTTTAAAAACGTAAATTCATGTCACCTTGAGAAAAGTCAAGTAAAATCACGACTTTCCATTTGTGGGCCTCTAAAATTCCCTTAGCGTTCTGTCTCAACCATAAACATGAAGCCAAAGCACCTTGATCGCCCCCTGGTGGCTGTCATAAATCTCATCTCCTCCATGTTAGTGGATGGGAGATGGACGAAACAAAAAATGTTCAATAGATTCTTCTCAAGATGGTTTCTGTTGTTTTAGTTTACTCTGTGTTGAAGTGTTCATTGCTCCGGAGAGTTTAAAATGGGTTGAAAGATCAGGATTCACAGCTAAGACTCACTCGTGATTGGTCGAGCACATGTGTTGGCAGGACCTCGCCGCCACGGCTCCATCCCACAAACGCTGCTGCAGATTCTGGCTCTAAATGATGTCATCCGTGCAAGATGGCAGCGTTTGCATGCAGGATCATTTGGATACACGTCATCCGTCTTAATCTTAATCTTTTGAGATTGAGGAAGCTTCACATAGTTCCAGCTGTTATGCTAGAACAATTATTAACATTTCCACATCTTTCAGTATCATCTCTATGCCTCCTCGTTAAGATTTTTAAAAAGTATACGTTGTATAGGTTGTTGTATTCTGTGGTATTGGAAGGAGTTGCCCTGGCTGCGGTACAGAAACCCCGGGTCACAGAGTCGTGCAGCTGATGTTTCTAATTGATAAATGTGCTGAAAATATGAAACTCTGAAAGGAAGAATCCACTTGTGCCTCTTTTTTCCAACGTGAAGCCAAGAATCGAGCGGAATATTGGCCAAAATTTGACAGAAACATTCCCCTGCTGTTACAAACTGACAGTGTTGATTAGGAGGGTCACTACTCATATGAGCTAAGATACACTCGCTGGGAAAGAAGTGAATCTGGGATCCCTGCACTTCTCAGAATCCTAATCAATAACCTCGGCACATTCCCTCCTCGCCAAGCCCCGGGTGAGAGAAAACACATGTTAGGTAGTTCACAAGGATCAGAGTGCTCATGAATAATGACGCTTATGTGAATTCAGCCATTCTTGTAATTGTTTGGAGGAACGAGAGCACGGAGACTCGTCCAGGGTTAAATCTCGTAACCTAGAAAACAGGCAAACAAACAGAAAACACAGTGACGAACTGTAACTGCCTCACACACAGTGTTCGGTTCAGGAGGAGGCAGCGTGATGGGAATCTTCTTGTTTGTTTCTCAGGGGAGAGTTTTCTTTCATTTCAGCTATAGAACCATGAAATTGTTGTTTCTCTCTGGAATTCGGTTCAAGTTCTTTTTAACTTCACTCTGAAAGTTCACAGTTTACAGAATATGTAGAGATCTTATTGTATTTAACTCATTATTTGTACTTAGTTTATTGTTTTTTCTCAGTTTGCGTTTATTTCTTCTTTGATATCAAAGGCATCAAATTTAGATTTCCAAGAAATGCGTTCAAAAGTCACTCACGAGTAAAGCGAAACCTATTTTCAAAGTTTTCCCCGGGCCTGTCAGATGAATGTTCAGTTCAGCAGGCAGCTGTAGTTTCTGTCAAAGTTCCCTCAGTGCCTCCGCATCACTCTGCGATCGTCTATAGCACCATCAGCTAACAAGCTCCCATCTCAGCCCCGAGCCATGTCCCGGTAACGTACACCAGAGCGCTGCATGCTCCCCCTTCACATGGGATCCCTTTGAGCACGGGACTGCACACTCTCCTTCACTGTGCACCGCTGTGTGAACTTTTAATGCGATTACCGGCCACATAGGATGACACGAGTCCAGGCCACGGTCGTCCGTTTTGCCAAAGCAAACATAAGAGGTTTGGATGGATGGTGGGCAAATACCCCTGCACATCCCTCCTGGCAATCACTCCGGCCTCCTTCTCTGGTCATCGTCTAATTTCCAAAGGGTCACTAATCTAATACTGAAGGGCGGTGACAGTAATGAGGGCTGCGGATGTGTGGTCCCGGGCTGCGGCATTAAATGGGCGCACTTACAATACCAGTAAACTCGGGCCAATCTCAGCAATATTTAGCCGGACGTTGAGCTGCAGTGCCTGAGCCTCAAGTCATGTTAGCTTAACACCAAACACCGATCAAGTACAAGGGGGTAGGGGGGTGTGAGAGCGAGAGAGGGAGGGCGGGAGGGAGGGAGGGGGGGAGTGATGCTCCGTTAGAAGCTTAGACTCGAACCGAGACCAAACATTTCAACGGGTCACATACTTGGCGTCGCGGTTGAAACATTTGCTGCCTCCAAAAGTCGTGCGCTCCAGCTTCCTGAGGCAGTTTGAGCTGATGCACCTGAGCACCGCTGCAGCTCTTTAAGCTCCAGAGTTAAACAACCAGGGACTCATCCATCCCTGCTGCAATTACAGCAGATTGTTCCATTTGCACATTAAATTAAGAAGCCTATTGTGCCTATTGAAGCCTATTTTACTGGAGCTTTATTTTATTTTAGTCCCGTGATGAAGCTGACTCCCTCTTTGATTTGTGTGATTGTTTTATCTGATAATCTCAGGGGTTAAACTCTTCAAGACCAAACACATTTTCTCTTTTGCATAACCTCTATCGCACTTGAGGCCAAGAGTTTGGGACCAATTAAAACTCGGAGCTCCGTCCTGCAGGCGTCCTGGAAACACGTTCTTTTCTCCGTCCTCGTCTCCTAAAGACCACAGACGACAAGCGGGGGACTGGTGGTGCGTGCCAGCCTCAGACGCACAACAACAAAGACAAAGGAGATCACAGTGGGAATTAGGGGGATTCCCCAGAGAGCAGAGGGGAAGATGATGGTGGTTATGAGGTAAATCTGCTGTGAAATCTCCCCCCCTCACGTAGAAAGTGCACGGGCCAACGCCGCCTGCTTAGCCCTGACGTGACAAGAATGAGGTCGATGTACCCCGGGTGCATGATCCCTGACTAAGTCCAGGGAACAAGGTGCCGGGGGCGATGGGAGAGCTTCGTTAAAACCAGGGGTCACTCATTAAGACCAGGATCCTTCCCTCGGCTTAAATGTCGAGAAGGAGAGGGGGGCTTCAAAACGATTATAGTCAGACATAGTTATCCATGTCGACCAGGGTCAGAAGTTAAAGGATCCCTGGTGACTGCCGGCATGTCCCGGGATGGTGTCCCCCCCCACCCCCCCTTAACCCCGCCTCAGCTCCATCTGAGGCATCTCTGAGAAATCCTGAGGGATTTATTCTCTTTTTTATTAATGCCACCACTCACGTCCATATGGTCCTGAAACAATTTGTAAGAAATCCTGTTTTTTATCCTGAGGTTTGGAAAAGATTCAAAGTTATAAAGTGAAATATAAGACACCAGAAAAAGTTTCTATAAAACATTATCGTCAGATTTACAATATATTTGCAGGTTAAGCTTCAAATAAAATGACTCTTTTACACTCAGATCATCACTTTAAGTGAGTTTTTACAGCTGCAGCAGGAAACACAAAGCAGCTTCATACAATGTGAAGATTACTGTTATTTTTAAAGTGAATTTGTTGGGATTGATGCTGTAAAATAATCAGAGTTTGCTTATGAAGTGTGGACTTTATGAAGTGTGGACTTTATGAAGTGTGGACTTTATCCTGGATTGAATTACTTCTTGAGGACACATGGACGACACAGCTCTTTCAGTTTCTCAGCATCCACTTTCTGGGGACTTCTGGCAGCTGAAAAGTCAAATCAGATAAATTCTTTGCAGAAGTTTCCTGTTGGGGGCGAAGCCAAAGCTGCGATGTGGCGAGAAACGTGTCACTTCCACCCCAGCTGCGTCTGAGCTGCACGTCTCTGCAGCCACGTGGTTCTACGCTCGCTGCTCGTGAAGGTCCACGACGGAGGTCCCTCTCTGTCACATCACTGTCAGCTCAACTTGTTCCAGCTCTCGGAAAACAGGCACTTTTCTGAATATTTCTCCCCGGACGGGTTCTGGAACAACCTCACCGCCCCGGATGATCGTCTTCTGAGTTTTATCTTTTCTGTTTTTGTTCAGTCTTTTTAAAGTGTGACAGCCAACACTCCCCCCCCCCCCCCGACTTCTCATTCTCTTTCTGTCTCTGTGTGTTTTTGTCTCTTTGAGGTGAAACTTTGATGCACCAGTGGAACCCGGAGCTCTCCCTGTGCAGGGACTCAGAGAGGGGCCACACACCCCCAAACACACACACACACACATCTACACACAGATCCAATGCCCTCTACTCAGCAGCTGTGCTACACTGCCCTGCACACACACACACACACAGACACACACACTGCTCTGCTCACTGCCGGCGTCCGCTTGCCGCTCCCCGTCGGGGCCCCGCTGTGTGTTTGCGGCTCCTGGCTTTGATTTGCTGTTTCCTGGGCCACCGTGGGTTCAGGGGGGGGTGGGGGGGGGGGTGTTGTCGACAGCCCCTCCTCGAGGTATTCCACATCAACTGTCATCTTCATCCTGCACGTTTCTCCTTTTCTCTGCCTCCTCACCTCCTCCCCTTACAAACTGCTTATTCAAAAAGAGGTTCAACATTAACATTGGTGACGTGAACCTTTATTCTCACAGGACGAGTGGGGACGGCGTCATTATGCGGTGAATGGATTTTTAGTTTGTCCCTTTGTGTTTTCTAATTCAGATTCTCATGATCCCAACAGGAGGGAGACAGAGATCACACACTGGAACTAGAATAACACTGAACAGAGCTGATGACTCCACCAACAGTCCACTGGAATTAAAGAAACACTCCGGAGCAGAGGCCATATTAACTTTCTCAGCTACACATTAGTTGTAGTTCCACATTTTTATTTCGATCTGCACCAAATTGTGCAAATATACAAATCCCTTTCTATTTTGTATGATTTGTTTCATCAAGATTCACATTGAATTCTCTGTGAAATCTGTAAAAATGTTGAAAAGTAGTAGTAGTAGTATTTGATAGATCCTTTCTCCTTCCATTCAATCGAGCTGCACCAAATTTAACACACTCGTAAATATCAGTCCTTTAAATGTCCCGGGGTTTTTTTTCATCAAGATCTGGGATTTATTCTCTGGGAAATCAGTAAAAATGTCAAAAATTCCCTATCTTTGGATCTTGTACTAAATTTGACGACTTCTTCTTCGACCCATACTGCAGCCTTCTGTGAAGTTTCATGGAAATCTAGAAATCTTTGCTTACAACAAGCAAACAAACAGACACAAGGCAATGACACGATATTACACATAGTAAGAACTAGCAGCAGTTATATAATCTTATAAAGTCTCGAGCATGTTTTTATTCACTTAAAGTAACAATAAACTCTCAAAAGGGATCTGATAATCATCAGGAACAAACTTTTTAAGCAGCTCACTCTGTCGAAATGATCCTGGTCCTGTGCGACGGGCAGAGAAAAGCCAAACATTGCATCTGAAGCCTTCGGAGGACGTCGCCCTGACAGAGGCAGACGCGCCGCTCGGTCCCCAAAGTGTGTTTCCTGTGTTGGGTTGTGTGCGGCAGGACGCCCTGAGGGCAGAGGGACCTGGAACGTTGAGTCTTGCCATGGCAGCTCAGTGCAGCGCTGAGCCCTGAGCCGCCCTGGCAGCTTGCCCGAGGTGGAGGTGGAGGTGCCGGTGGCGCGGGTTTGGAAAAGGCCCCTCGGCTCGCTGCTCCTCGCTCTTACGGGACACACGAACCCACTCGCTGTCCGAGTCTGTGCACTCCACAGAAGGGCGAGTCGGCCTCCGTGGCCTTTGTTCCACCGTGCACACAACAGGGAGCGGCAAGAATCACAACACTTCGGGAAGATGGATGCCAGTTGATGAAGTCACGTTGGGCAGCTGGACAGTTGTGATGCTGCAGGTGGGAAATGTGTCACCGTTTCTTTTGAAAACGTCCCAAAATAATCAGGTTCTGATGAGACACCAGGTTGTTCTCAGCTCCGAGGAACTGAGCTGGAAAGCAACAAACAGGCAGGGTTCACATGACAGGAAATCTTCAAAGGGAAGTTCAGCGCTGCGTTCATCACCGTCAGAACAAACAGAAGCTGAGAGAGAGAGACGGAGAAACCACGAGGAAGAAGCGTCCATCGGCCAAATCTCACATCAGCCACTGAGGATTTATTATTTCATCTCAGCTCCGTGGAACTTCGTGTCCGAACCACGTGTTGACATCATTCTCTAATTTGTCTAAACCCAAGATTTGTTTTTTAAATGATTTGGTAGAACAATGAATTTAGTCCATATTAACCTCTGACCCCTGTTTTGGCTACTTTTTCCCACTTGGCCTAAATGGAGCAGTGTCCAGTGTGTTTGTTGAAATATGGAAGAACTCAGGTGTGGTCCAGAGGAATGTTGTAGGTGCCCCCCCCAGTGGGCTCGGGGGCGGCGGAGACCATGTTGTCCATCAATGTGATCAAGACACAAAAAGAGTCTCAGACTTTAACCTGTAATCCTTGTTAGCTTTTGCGCTAACATCACATTTCTGTCTAGAATCGTTGAGACATGAGTTGAGTCTTGTGCTTGACACTGAACTTCAGGTCCTAACAAGGAGCCTCTTTGCTGCACATGGTGCACATGGTGCACATGAAGCAACAAGAGCGACGCTTAATCTCCTTCAGCTGTTTGTCAAACAGCAAAACTAAACTTTAATTACATGTGTTTCAGACTCATTTGCCAAATCTTCACAGCTCCACATGGAGGAAATGCCAGTTTCCTGGAAATACTTAGGTTCAAACTTTGACAGTCGTAGCTTTGCTGCCCCTGGTGGCTCAGACAGGTACCTGGACCCGCCCCCACTCAGAGCTTTTATATTCAGAATTTTATCAAACAAACAATAACAGTAAAAATCGCTCTGACATGATTCCTGAACGTGAACAGAGACGGAGACATTTCGAGGGACCCGAGGGACGTTTGGAAGCATCTGTGTTTTCGTGCCACCTGAGTACGTACGAGCGTTAGAGCGACAGCGTACGAACACTGTTCACGTTCAGAAGATGGAAATGTTTGACTTTCTCTTTGTCTCTTCCTCTTTCTTCCCTTCTTCTCTCTCTCTCTCTCTCAGTCTTTGTAGTTAGAGCAGCAGAAGCTGTGGAGAGTCCGAGCGAGCCAGCAAAGCTATTGATGCATTACTGCCCCCCCCCCCCACTTCACTCTCTTTCTCTCTCTCTGTCGTTCTCTCTCTCTCCCTCTGTTCGGGCCTCGCTGTGTTTTTGGCAGTTACTACTGACCATCATGAACGTCATTGCCAATTTTTGTGAAAACTGGCACATATGGCAGCTGAAGTGCCATATGCCATACAGAATATTTTTTGGCCGTTTCCCCCATTCGTATAATCGCTGGATCCGGTATAGAAGTGGCTCATTATTAATTCATTCCTTCCCACATTTTTGTCCCTTTTCACTTCCCCTCTGCGTTTGTTCTCTTTTTATTTTTCTCATTTTTGCTTCATTTTGGTCCAGGTCCATTTGATGTGGGGGACGAGTTCATTTCACGCGCTGCGCGAGGATTAAAGCGTTTTTTTCCCCCCGTTAATTTAAAGATAAAAGTGGGGAATTAATCTTGTTTGTATTCTGCACTAATGGGGCTCAAATGAGGTTTTAAATGTTTTACATGAGAACTAAGTGGGATCATTGAAACAACAAAAAAACAGAACTATCTATTTACTATTTACTAAGTCATTTACTTTGAGGTTTGAGCCAAAAATAAATTGATCCAACGTTTGAGATAAAAAACAGGCAGGAGGCAATTTGAAGTTAAAAAAAAAATACCATCGGGCATAAACAGAAAAAGGAAACACCGGGAGGAACTGGAGGGAAATGACGGGACAGGAAACTAATCAGGTAACAGGTGTGTGGTCGTCAATTGACAGGAAACCAGGAGCTGAAAAGACGGGAAATGTTTGTATCAACAAAATAAAACAGGAAGTACACACACAAAACATAACAGCATTATGGGGATTTATATTTTTATCATCTCATTCTGTATCTCTGGATCCTACTGAAGATCCATCATCCATCATATCTTCGCACAATTTAGGGTCTTGTGGTTCACTGGTGTGTTTTTAAGTTTCTGGACCACAACAGAGCTCCAGCACAACAACAAGCACTGGACACACACACTCAATGCTTGTTTGCAGTGTTTGGTCTTTTATTTTGTGTTGTTTTCCATTTGTCAGTCCAACAAGACGGGCAGCACTTTAACATAGCGTCCGTTTCTCTAGGGGATTTTTGTGAGTCTGACTCTTCATCACTCATTGTCTCGTTCCACATGAGCCAGACACACAAAAACAAACACAACACACTTCCTGTGTGAGAGAGGACCGCACGTTTCAGATCCTTTACTTAAACGTGGTGAAATGAGTCGAACCATCTCAGCTCTTTGCTGCTGCGTGTTCTTCCTCCCTAGTCTCACATGAGCAGCTTTCACATTCCTCTTCCACTGTCACAGGAATTGCTTCCTCATGTGAGTGTGTGTGTGTGTGTGTGTGTGTGTGTGTGTGTGTGTGTGTGTGTGTGTGTGTCTTTTTTACTACTCTCACACACACTTCCTCTTCACTCCTGCCTGTCTCTTCCCTCTCCTCTTCTGCCCTCCATTGGAAGGAGACTGAAAGGTCTACGCTGACTCCAGCATCGACAGGCCTGCCTCGGTGCTGGTGACCGTGCACCCCCACGTCACGCAGGGATCTGGATCCTCTCTGTTGCATCTGGACTGGTTTTAAAAACACAACTCAACTCAGAGTGGACTCACATCTGCACAGTGATGATGTCCCTAGTGGACACTCAGGGGACACCGGGGCCGACCTGGGGGCGGGTCAAACATCTGAACTTACGTAGATTTGCAGACTGTCGTGTTTTGACTTCAAAACGTAAAAGAAGATTCATTTTTTGCATGGACTCTGTCTTTGCACACATTCTTGGTCACGTCCACACGTTGGACAGACGTCTTTACATGTCTGTGCCGTGGACGATGACTTAAGGAAACATCCTGAGACAAAGATCACAGTCACTGGACATCTATGTCTCCTCATGCAGAACTTTCCTTTCAAGTTATGTCTCATGTGTTGTGTTAACCCACAGAGAGCTTCACTATATAAACTCAATATCTTCATCTGTGTCCATTTCTTATTGTTATGCTGAGAACATTAATCAGAGTTTAATCTGAATTCAACCGTCGAATATCGTTCACCATCATCTTTAAGATTTAACTCTGACCATCAGCTGCACGTGTTATTTTAATAAAAAAAATAATATTTGGTTTATCAGCCTCAAATGGGCATCGGCCAGTGACTCAGTCTCTGTGTGTGTTTTGGTATATTTGTCTCTGCACCTCCCACCCGTCTCTAAATGTGCTTTTTATGTCCAACACATTATTTCAGGTGCACAGACCCTGATGCAGATCGTCAGCTCAAAGCATGCAGGAGACAAACATCAATATTGAAACTAATTCCATGAACCTCTTTCATACTGTTAAAATATTAAGAGCTTCATTTCAGATAAAGACAAACACAATGTCCTAAATATCAATATCAGAAAACATTGATTTTAATTTTTGTTCCGCAGTGGAAGCTTCCTGGTGCAACAACAGACTTTTACTGCCTTGGGGTTAAGTGCTTTGCTAAAAGGCACTTCAGTAAAAGTGGGTTTTATGATACGTAAAGACTTGTTGATACGATTTAACATAAAACTCAGACGCAAAGTGTTTCAGCAGTTTCATGAGAGAACAAATCTACCCTCCATTTTATCTGTGTGTGTGTGTGTATGTGTGTGTGTGTGTGTGTGTGTGTGTGTGTGTGTGTGTGTGTGTCTGTGTGTGTGTGTGTGTGTGTGTGTGTGTGTGTGTGTGTGTGTGTGTGTGTCTGTGTGTGTGTGTGTGTGTGTGGGACCATTAAAACAAAAACATATTCAACTGCATGTATCAGAGTGGATGGAGATTTATTAAACAGCTTTGTTGGAAACAATAACTGTCAACACGTCTGAGGACGTCCGGCTGAATAACTGTAGTTCTCCTGTGATGTGTTTACCCATTGAAGATCAATGCATCAGTCTCCAGAGCTGCGGGGGGGGGGGTTTCTCCATCCCAAGCAAAAAAAAAAAACATGCGTAATATTTGATGAGAGACGGTGACAGGAAGACAAGCCAGTGTCTGTCGGCTGAAATCCATTTGCAGGAGCTTCTGTTGTCGTTCCCGTGACACGCTGAATGAAAGGGGGTGGGGGGGGGGGGGGATTCATTTATCATTACAAGGATGAGATTGAAGATAAAGTTTGGTTCAGAAGTTGCTCAGTTGATTTTTTTTTTTTTTGTTGAGAGGAAATATTCACCTGTTGATAAAAATATGAACCTGTCAGAATTCTTCTATAATTGATGGGGGGGAGAGGGGGGGGGGGGGGGGGGGGGGGGGCTTATAAGCACAAGCTTGTTCCCACAAGACGTCGCATTATGACGGTGAATTAATGATGTCGTGAGCTTCCACGGTGACACGGCAGCAACTTGATGTTTTTCTTTGTCAGGTTAATTGAAAGAATAAGTCAGTTGAAGAGTTGTTATTCTCTAAATTCATCTAAAAGTTAGTCAGGTACTGTTTTACGGCTAAGTTGTGGTTATAGAAAGACCCTGATTATGGCCGTCGCTGTATCGTTATGGTAATGTTCTGTTTTTATAAAACACTTATGACCACAAAACACTTTCACAGTACAGTATTTTACCCTTCACTCATTCACACACATTCACACACTGCTTCTATGTGCAGCACTTCCTCCACCACACGTCAGTCACTCACTGCCAGAAGCCTTCAGGGGTAATTTGGGATCAAACTGCCGAACCCCTGGTTAGTGGACGACCCACTCTACCTCCTAAACCACAGCGGCTGGGGGTAGGCATCTAAACCATTTGGTTCAGATTAGAAGAAGACAAACATTAGTCACAGGTTTACATGCTACATCTTTATCTTCCACCCGACAAACACAAGAATTCAGCCTTTTCACGTTAAGGGAATATCACGTATATAATAATATTAATAATGAGCTATTATTATTGTTTTGTGCTGTAGGACAAAGATGTTCATGTATGTTTGCTTGAGGTTATGATGTTGGAACATGTGTAGTTAGGTAGTAAAGTCATGATAGTAGCTACAGGAGAAGCAAACATTAACATAATTGTTGGCAGCAATTTAACGAGCTAGCGGCAGGGAAAGTAATTCAGGAAATGCAAAGTAATAATGACGGAGAGCAGAGATCAAGGATGTTAAGAATAGGATACAATACAGTATATAACCCTTATAACCTTTTCTGAAAACATCAGCCAACACATCCCATGGCTCCAGGTGCAGTTTCCTAGCTGAGAAAACAACACAACACCCGACCGGTTGGAAATCAGTCAAATAAATGTAAAAGCAGAGGATCTGGAACCTGCAGGCTGCAAAGCTGCAGATGTGAGGACTCAACTCTAGAAGCATTTCAGCATGCGCATCAATATGCTAACATCAAAGGGCAATGCTAATGCTAGCAAGCTAAATTGTAGTACATCACTATCATAGGATTAACACGTTAACGTGTGTTTCATTAAATGTTATCCTGCTGAAACATGAAATATTACAAACTAAAGCCTCCGTCTATTAACATGAAGCCCACATCAACATTCAAACACCTCTGGACCTAAGTCTTCATTTAAACTGTGGCCTGTAAGGATTTTAACTCTGTGTATAAATATCTTTATATTATATTCTGTCTTTATCCGGAAAGGTTCAGCTCCATAATAATGAAATATGATGACAACACAGCTGGAATAATGTAAAAGTGGAGCTGAAGGGAGGAAACAATAATATATTCACATTATATAGATGATACACAGACACATTGTTGTTCTGATAAATCATAAACACACACCCTATAGCAACACTACACACACACACACACACACACACACACACTCTTTATCTGTACACACACTCACATCTTTCCTCTCGTTTTCACTCACATTTCTTGCATCAGAAATATTCGGAGCTGATTGTCGAGATCGTTTCTCTTCGTTTGCTTCTCTTGTTTCTCCAGATTTCAGTGAGGAAACTAAACTCGAACACCGAATCTAAAAGGATGTAAAAGCGAATCTTACTGGAATTAATACTATTAAAATCCTTGAAATTAATTTCCCTTAACTGCCTTTTCTGTTGTGAGTTTTTTAATTTGTCACGTTGAACAAACACTTTATTTCTGGAAGAATCAGGCTCCAAAAATTGTCTCAACGTGGAGGAAAGGAAAACACGTAAAGGAAAATCTCAATTTTCTAAAAGTGTTTTAATTGTATTGTTTTCCTTTGGGACTTGTGCCTCTTTTATTTTATAATAGCTTCCTTCAAATTACATTAATTCTGCACACAAACCTGTTTTTATTCAATATCTCAGAAAACTACACATGAAAAACCCAGAAGAAGAAAGTGTGAGACAGGAAAGCAGCAGTTCCCATCAAGCTCTGACAACTGGGTTTTTTTATGGGTTTGTTCTGTGAGTGTGAATTTATTCCTTCACCAAAAATGTTCCTCCAGTTTCAGATGAGCTTCACTTCAGCTCAGATCCAATCGCTTCATCTCTAATAGCAACGGACGCTATGATGAATAACATATAATCAGCGGTTTAACCCACAACCCTTTCTTTTCTTTTCATTCTGCCCCTTCTGAAGGGCCTATGAGCAAATGACTGTATCCCTGTACTCACCGTGACCTTTGACCCTCCTGTACTTGCATTAGTTTGGATTCTCACATCAAAATGAAACACGGTGACTCCAGTAAAACTACAAAATGTCTTCTGTGCTTCTGAAATAACAGAATTATATTTTGATTGTTTTATTTTGAATTCTCGTCACTGGAAACATTGAGTAGATTCAGAGGAGCTGTCACGTTGACGCCTGGTGTTTAGTGGAATAAAATAATTGATAATTATTGTTTGGACCTAATTTATATTCGGTGTTTGGTTTTCCTCACAGTTGATTTGTTAAAACAGAATTTAACACTCTCACACATTGGGGACAGGATAGTAGCATTGATTTTTTAATTTTACCTTTTAAAACAATTGGAATTATCTCCCATCTTTGTATTTATTACTTAGAAAACACAGTTAAAATAGATGTTGAATCAGTTTGCTTTCCTTTCCTCTCCATCAGAATATCCTCCACTCATCTGAAGCACATTATACACTGGCGCCCCCTAAATGAGCCTGGACACAGTACAGAGCAGCAGCAGCTCCGCGTACAGAGCGGCTGGCACGGCGGGGAGGTGGAGGCGGCTCCCGGTGGCTCCGGTGCTGCCTGCCTCGGTGTTCGAGTCCGAAAAAAAGTACCGTGGATGTGGGTTAAATCCACAAAGAGTCCTTGTTATTAGCGTGTGTGCAAAATAAGACTTGTGCGTAAAAAGTGCGTAAAAGTGGCATGGATCACTTTTTGGATGTGAAACAAGATAATAACCCACAATAATAATAATAATAATAATAATAACAATATTAATAATAATCATCTGAATAATCATAATAATAATGATAATAACAACAATAATAATAGTGATGATGTTTTCTCATCATTCAGCTGAACCTACACTTTCATTCTTGCGTTTTTCCAACATCAACTCCTTAAAAGCCACTTTACTACAATACAACCACCAACTATTGTGATTAGAATTACAATAATAATGTGAGTGGGGGGGGTCTGGGTGGTGGTGGGGGGTGGGGGGGGTCTTTATCCCTCGTGCACGTCCATAAATCGCATCAAATGACAGTCGGCCAGTGAAGAGTTAAAGGGAGGAGACGGAGAGTGACACGCCTCATTGGGTAGATTATGTGCCGCAAACAAAAAGTGTGTGTCGGTGTGCCAGTCAGCCAGAGCGCCGGGCCCCATCTGCACGCCTCCCTCTCTCTCTCTCCGTCTCCCTCTGCCCCTGAAGCTCTCTCTACCCCGCTCGCTCACTGCCAGTGTCGGCGAGTCTCTGCAGCGGCAGCACTGCCACTCGCACCGAGGGGGGGAATGTTCTGACACCACGGACCAGACCGGGAGCGCACCACCACCATCTCCATCATCACCACCTCCTCCTCCACCAGCCGCCGCCGCCGCCGCCGCCGCATCCCGCTGCTCGTTCTCGGGGCTTCTTCTTCTTCTTCTTTTTGGGGGGGTTGTTGCGTGTTTCCAGGATCGAGGACCGCAGCCGGGTTTGGATTCGCAGCATCGCGCCCAGTTCATTTGTGGATTATTGTTCATCGACGGAAATCAAAAGGTAGGTGAGCGAGACGCAGAGCTGCTGTGTGGGTCTGGAGAGTTTCAGGGACGGGCTGTGGGTTTTGGGGTCTTTACGCGGCACATGTCACCCCCTGCACATCCCCGCACATCCCGCACAAACACCCCAACGCAGATGTTCCAGTACCGCGGACGAAAACCCGCAGTTCAGCCAGAGCAGCGCTGATTTAGGACAGTTTTCAGCCTGGCACGGCACGGCACAGCTTTAGCAGATGGGTTAAACACCCCCCACCCCACCACCACCACCCCACACCCCCGAACCCCCCCCCCCCCCCCATCTCTGCTCACCCCCCACCCCACCCGCAGTGGGTTTGAATTGGAGGGTGGCTGCTGCTGCTCCCCTGCAGTTTATGGATGTGCAAACATTCCGCGCTTTAGCTCTTTTTGCTTCTTATCATCGTTCCCGGGATATTTGGTGCGTGTGTCTCTCCCCCTCGTGCACGGACTCTCTCACTCGACGTGAACACAGAGGAGGTTCTGTTCGGTGCCGCGGAACCAAACGTGTGCGCGTGGAGCCGCGGTGGAAAGGCTCTCCACTGCACCGTGCGCAAAATGATCCACACAGAATATATCTGCTGCTGTTCGAGCCTGTGAGGAAAATATCAAAAAGCTTCAAATCAGCAGTAAAACAATAAATAAAAAAGAAACATAGATATTCTAGATTATTTAATTTGATTTTAAGTTTTTTAATAAAACAAATAAAAGTACAAATCAGCAGTGGGAGCTAAAAGAGGAGAATCTCGCGTTCTCTGCGTAAACAGTCACAAATTAACAACCGATATTAGAGAGAGAGAGTTGATGGTTCAATTTCCTCTTCACTCATCTTTATAATGAGCGAGTGCAGTTGTCTTTATAAAACTCTTTATTCCTGAATATGAGCCTCTTGGTGCGTAAAAAAACAGATTTCTCTAAACTTTTAGTCCAACTGTGGATTTCTTGATTTAATTTTTTTTAAATCCTTAGTTACATTTATTTTTAGCCCAAGCTGTGTTGATGGATTCAGTTATTTCAGTGGATTCTAGGGATTTATCACACGTATTAAACTCTTACCAGGCAAATTAAACATCTAAATTAATCGCACTGAGGCCAAAATTTACTTCAAGCCCCAAAAAGCAGAAGCAAAGAGTCACGATTTATTGTTTAATTGCAAATATTTAATATCGTAGGCTGGATTATTGCAGCAATTTAGGATTTACCACTGTGGGAAATCCTTGTTTTTCGCGGTTGCACCATATGTTCGTGCGGCCTTGAACGCCACGATTACCATAATTTAAAATTGTAGTTATCTTTTTTCACTCTGCGGTGATTTACCCGCGGAACATGTGCGTGTGTCCGGTGCCGGTTTTACGCACAGGCGGCGGAGGGGACGAGGGGAGGAGAGCAGCCGCAGCCGGGTGCGTGAATTACGCGCAGTCCGAGGTTAGAGAAGAAATGATTACGCGGTCGTGCTGCTTTAATCAGTCTCACGGGGGAAAGTGTGGATTATGGTAATAGGGCGACATACGCTGCCGCTTGTAGGAAGGAGAGAAAGGTTGGCTGACGGGAAACCAGTGACTTTGACGGTCCACTTGAAACCATTGGACACGCTCAGTCCATTGGACACGCACGAACCTCAGCGGGAGACTCGTCTCCATTCTGCAGCGATTCTATACAAAGTTTCTACAAATAAACACGACACAATTAAACGTGTAACGTCACAATATCACATTCATATTTAATACATGGGACAGATTTAAACATATTATACAGTATTTATTTCTGAAGGACCAGGGAGAAATCATTTTAGGATTATTATAACATTTTACAATTTTTTTAATTAAGCCAATCACGACAACTACAGTATTAATATTACCACCCTATAATAATAACAACAGGTAAATTCTGTCTCAATCAAAAAGGATAATCAAAAATACAAGTTTATCTTTTTATTTAACATTTTTAAAAGGCCTTTGTAAAATAAAATAATAATAATTTGAATATAATTTCTGCCGGGCTCTGATCTTATTAGTTTTGTATTTTGCTGCGTAATTGACAACATTGGGAAACCGTATCATCAATATGCTGAAGGTGATGCCGCCATGAACTTATTATGGGGTTTGAATTAATTAGAAAGCCTGGCCAAAAAAAAAAAAAAAAAAGAGAAAGCGTTTCCCTAACGACGCCCCTGACAGCTGCTTCAGTCAATCTGTCCAGGAAGAGATTTATTTATCAGCTGAGACACAGGAACCAGCAAACAACCCGAAAACACACCTCACATTTATTCTTCTGATATTAAGAATCAATGTTAGGGAATAAAACATTGGGAGGAAAAAGGAAAGTGTTGATTTGAAGGTGGTTCGATGTTTCCCCGGGTCTCACGGTGACGTGTCTCCGCAGGGTGTCATGGAGGAGTCCAGCTCTCAGAAGTTGGTGTGGGACGGGGACGCCAAAGCGGTGCAGCAGTGTCTCACCGACATCTTCACCAGCGTCTTCACGACGTGCGACATCCCAGAAAACGCCATCTTCGGGCCTTGCGTGCTGAGCCACACGTCGCTGTACGACAGCATCGCCTTCATTGCGCTGAAGTCCACCGACAAGCGCACAGCACCTTACATCTTCAGGGTGAGTAGCTCCCACAGTTCATCCCCTCGTGTTTCCTCCTTCAGTAAAAACATCAGCGTCTTTATATTTCGTTGTAAAACACAATTTAAAGCATCTATGGATCAATATTTATGCTTTTCTTTCTGTGCAGCTCCACATATATATAATCCAATGCTACAAACCAAAAGGAATGAGCCAAATTCAAAAAGATCCCCATGCACAGAGCAGCAATATCATAATGTTTAATATTTGTAGTTTAAAGTAGTATTTTTGAAATTCTAAAATATGTAATTCACTCCAGACTGCAGCAATTCACTGAAAATCATAATTTTAAAAAGCAGAATCTGCTCATTCACTGGCATCATTTTATTTCTGGTGCATGCATTTTAGAAAATAGCCACATATTGTTGATAATGTTTGGTCCGGATGAGATTATAAGTAGATTTTGTTGTAATTTTAATTATTTCAATCTATAAAATAATAGAATTTTGAGGTAGGAGACGTGTAGGAACATTTGTTAACAATGAATTTGACCCGTGTTGTGCAGGTGGACACCTCAGCGGCCAACAGCACCTCCGAGGGCTTGATGTGGCTTCGGCTGGTCCAGTCGGCCCGGGACAAGGAGGAGCAGAACCTGGAGGCCTACGTGAAGAACGGCCAGCTCTTCTACCGCTCCCTCCGCCGGATCGAGAAGGACGAGGAGCTGCTGGTGTGGTACGGCAAGGACCTCATCGACCTGCTGCTGCTCAGCTCCAGCAGAGCGCCGGCCAAGAGCAAAGGTGAGTGGGTTCACATCCCCATCCTCGCTAACATTATCATTTGTTCTTTACGGGTTAATTTGACTCCACAGACACATAAATTGTAGCCGTGAAGCTTCTTTGGAAATGCATTTGCTCTGGAATTCATCATTAGGTCTTAAGCATATTTAAATATAATGATGCACCAAGGACAAATGATCCGTGATAACCTCTGAATTACAAAAGAGATAATTCTTGCTCTGGTATAAGACAGCACATTGAAGCAGGGTGGTTTCCAGAGTCTCTTTTTGTGAGAGCTAATTTCCATCTCTCTTCTTCTTCTCAGGTTCGTCCCACTACTCGTGTCCGGACTGCAGCCAGCGCTTCCAGTTCGAGTTTCCCTTCTTGGCCCATCTCCGGTTCCGCTGCACCAAGAGACTGCAGAGCATCACGGGCGCCGACGAGGAGCCCAGCAAGGAGCGGAGCACCGAGCGACCCAACACAACCCCGACCAGGTCCAGCCCGAAGCTGGGTCGCTCTGAGGGCTTCAGCAGCCCCCAGGACACCAGCAAACCCTCCACAGACTTTCACAACCTGGCCAGGGATCTAGAGAACAACCGGACCAGCCCTCCGAGCGACAAGGAGGCCGAGATCTGCAGCGAGAGTTCGGGGAAGAGGAAGTTCTCGGAAATAGAGGAGTGCCGAGCGCCCAGCCTTACTCAGACCAAATCTAAAGACGAGCTTGCGACGTCTGCACAGAATTACAGAGGCGTGTACGGCCTGGAGGATAACCGCAGGCCCTTCTCCCCACCGGGCTCCACAGGAAGCGGGGAGGTCAAACGCAGCGCCTTCACCGAGGTCAAGAAGAACGCCAAACATCACAGCGGCAGCAAAAACCTCCAGACCTCCAACTCTGAAAACAAAGATGGCGGTCGTCCCAGCAGCAACCCGTCGGAGAAGCACCTCAACATCCGGCAGGTGCTGTCGGAGACCCAGCCGGCCCAGACCTCGCCCATGGGCAGCGCCTTCACCTCCGTCAGCCAGCAGGGAGGCGGCAGCGGTGGCGAGAGGAAGAGCGCCTTCAGTCAGCCATCGCGTTCCTCCTTCTCCCAGATCTCGCCACTGGTGATGCCGCCCAAGCTGCTGGACTGCCACCCAGCGGTGGGCGACACCATCTCCTCCTCCAGACTCTACCAGGCCGACCACCTTGCTGCCAAGCTGCAAGGGGCAGAGCTGGGCGCCAACTGCCCCGTGCCGGGCGGCATGGCCAAGCAGAACCCGTTTGTCTACACCACCGCCTTCTGGCCCAAAAGCTCCGGACCTATCCAGATTCAAATGCCCTCGGCGCTCACCCTCCTGCCGCCCTCCTTCACCTCCCTCTGCCTGCCGGCGCAGAACTGGTGCGCCAAGTGCAACGCCTCCTTCCGCATGACCTCGGACTTGGTTTACCACATGAGGTCCCACCACAAAAAGGAGTTCGCCATGGAGCCTCTCGTCAAGCGGCGGCGCGAGGAGAAACTCAAGTGCCCGATTTGCAACGAGTCCTTCCGGGAGCGTCATCACCTGTCACGTCACATGACCTCCCACAACTGACTTTTAAAAGAAGGGAGGGACTTGAACACATGAGGGAGAGAGACTGGATTTAAGCACTGCAACGGGAGATCGGCCACATTAAAGTACAAAAGCACCCCTTGCACTCGTTTTCACTTTGGACTTTAATCTTCCGATTCCTTTCCGGTCTGTTTACTTCTTCTCCCCTGTACAAAGTGTCATGTTTTTGGGTGTATGCAATTGCGTTTTGACTTCAAGAATTTATCTATTTATGAAGCACTTAAAAGTTTGAAAATAAGGGAAAGATTTAAATATGTGTAAATGTACAGTAAGTTGTATTTTATATCATATAAACGCGAAAAACATAGAGAAGAAATACAAGTGTAGTCACACGTCACGGTTTACAGCGCCGCAAGTTTTTCCATGTCTACGATAAATATGGACACAAATTGGGGATATTATGTCTATAGACTATATTTCAGAGTGCATGTAATATGAAATGATATTGATTTAAGATGCAGTCTATACATTACAATGTAAATAATCGGTTTTATTTGAAATACAAAGTGTAATATTTTGTGTCAGTGGGGAATAGTTTCAGTGTTTCTTCCTTTTGCGGAAATTTACTACTTGATAGTTTATCTAATCATGTTGAATGCATTGACAATAAAATAGCTTTATTTTCAACGCTGGCCTTCGTGGATGTTTTTGTTTCCAACCTGGAATTTAATGGTTGATAATCAGTGTCATTGGTCTGTTTATTATTATTATTATATTCATAAAAATGCATTAATGAAATAAGTTTAACACAACAATTTATCAGGCTAAAATACTGCATGTGTATAAAGTCAAAATATAGAAGGATTTACACCCAATTCTAGTTTTTGATTATTTTTATGTAAAACTTATAAATCAAATACTGCCAATATTCATTCTTAATAAAAGCAATTAAAATTAAAAAATTGTATACAAGTACATAAATTGTTTGGTAATTAATTTACAATTAGATATAAATGTAGAAATACTGAGTGATTTATTATTATATATATATATTATCAAGCCTATTAGCATCATCATTTTTATTATTACCTTTTTTTAATTACATATTTTACTGGTACGTGATAAATGTGGACTGTCCACACTGATGACGTCTTTCCTTGAGATGTTGCTTCGTTTACAGTATATATACACATACACACATGTGTATATATATATATATATATATATATATATATATACACATATATATATATATATATATATTGATTTTATATTAAATACAGTTTAATCCTTAACCTTTAAAATAAATAACACAGTCCACTGTTCCTCGGAAAATAAAAATAAGTAAGACTAGATATTGATCTTTAATTGGCTTTGATTTTTTGTGAAGAAGAAGAAAATACAGAAATGATTGTGGATTAAACTAAGAGATAATAAAACACTTCTAGATTTGAGATTCTTGTCTGATGAACGTGTTTGAGTATTTTATTTTATTTTTAGAACAACAGCAGATCAAATAAAAGTACAAATAAATGGTTTTAAGTTAAATCCACAACACAAACAGACACTATAAAGAAATCATGTGAGAAAAGCTCTAAATTCCAGTTTCCATAAACCTGTGAAGAAGGAAACAAGCTTTCTGAAACTGTACAGACGCTTTTTATTAATATAAATATCACTTTCATCTGTTATAGATTTAAAAAATATAAAAACAGACATGTTTTGTATTTATTTTCTATGAACAACAAAGAATATAAATATTTTCCTGATGTCTGTGGCTCGATTCTCTTTATTTACTCATAATGACATAATTACACGATTTAAAAAAAACAACTCAATCGGTTGAAGCCGGTGAGAATCTGTCCAGAGGAAAAGTGATTCAACAGCGCCATCAAGTGGTGGAGAGGAAAACTACAAGACAAGTAGGAACAATGGGCTTAGTGTGTATGTATAAAAAAAACTACAGTAGTGAATATAATTACTAAAATAAATATGATTTATATTTTTACACAATCTACTAAAAATCATTGTGCGGCTAATTATATTAATTATGATCAAATAAGTTTAAACTCTTTTAACACTGAAATAAAAAAGGATTTATGAACAAGTTGAAATATTTATGAATCAGATGAAACACTTCGCTGGACATAAACAATACAGTGCCATTTATGGATCATCGATATCGAACCAAAACAAGAGTAAGGTCAAAGGTCACAGGTTAAATCTGTGATCACTTCATTTACAAATAATAATAATAATATTGATTTGACTAAAACAATCCTGACGTTTCTACTCGTAATATCTGATGAATAACACTTCTGGAACAGGGGCGTTACAACAATCACCTGGGGGCCCGAGCTGAGAGAAGCCCCCCCCTCCCCCCCACACAGCAATGACAGCTGCGTTAGAAGTTAACTTCTGTGATCATCTATGTGCAGGAGTCCACCAGGGTCGGGATGTGACCCCATGACACTAACTCTCTGCCGAAAGCTTCGTCATGTCAGAGGTTTGGTCGAAGACTAGAACGTCTATCATCTGGAAAAGAAACCCTTTTTCTCTGGGGCCCCTAAAAAACCCTTCGACACGCCGCAGCTCACGAGGACGAATCATCCGTACAAAAGAAAAACTGTTAGAAAACACACATGTATTGTGTTTTTTAAAGAAAAGCCACAGTGAAAGTCTTTGGATATAACGTTCCTCCTCCAAACTCCTGCTTCAAGTCACAAGAACCTCGTCTCTGGATGAATCCAGAAGCAAAAGGTGCGCTGATCGATAGACAAACTGCAGCTCTCATTGACTTCCTCTCCCGTGCCAGCTCGGGCTCATGGGTAATGTAGTATTTAGAGCTTACAGAATGGAAAGATGTGATCTCAGAGGAACAAGAGGGGAAATAGTTAAGACGTGATCCCACTGGAGACTCCTGTGATGAACGTTTCATACTGGAAACCAGCAGATCCTCGCACTTTAAAACCTAAATGTCAAACCTGCAGCACAAACTATCTCTCAAACTAAATTCCACCGAGGATAAGTCTCACTCGTCTGCTCCGTGTCACACGACAGAGAAATCAGATCACCATCGGATCCCGGTGGGACGGCGGTGACACATGTTAGCAGCAGATAAAACCACACGTGTGGAGGTGGAGGTGGATTCAGCACCGCGATGCTCACACGATGATTAACGGCAGCACCGGTGCACGTTACATCTCATCTCACATCAACACACACACCTCCCGTGTCAGCAATCCAAACAGGTCAATCTCACCACGCAGGCATGTGATCGAGGAGCGACAACACACACACACACACTCTGGTGATATTCAGTGGCCTCATGCTTTGCTGCTTGTGTCATCGTCCATTTTGTGCCACAACTCGCCCCCCGACACATTTGTCACCGCATCACTCAGCACCGAGCCGGCGTTGGACAGTTTATATCTCTGCTAAGCTGGCACTTCCATTTGGCCGCGCGCCGCAGTCACGCTACATTTTTACATTTCGGGCATTTAGCTGACGAGCAGCGAAGTGAGCGAGCAGGTAAAGAAACCCCCGGGACGGATGCGGTGTCTTTCTTTGGCAGGAGGCAGGGACATTTTTCTGTGACCACAGAGTGTAAATAAAAGTTGGACGACATGACAGCTCCAGAAAAGTGAGGCCGAAATCATCTGGATCGCCCCCTAGTGGCTGGCCGCAGTATAGGTCATGTTAAGGTTCATGTACATGAAAGATGAGATCACTGCCCACATACTTCATACTCACTCTGGCATGGTTGTTTTAAGTCATACATCCACTAGAGGGCAGCACAGAGGCAGTTTTTGGCAACAAAAATCATTATCAGCCACTAGGGGGTGTCTCAATCGAAACAATGAGAAAAGGCCGAACTCGAGAAGCAGCGAGGGATCATGGGAGTTGTGGTTTATCTACCTGACATGACAGACGCAAAATCATGTTCGCAGGTGACATCATTTCTTAAGGTTTTATTCACGTTACGTAGCAAACGGCGAATAATCGTCATATCTGGTTTGAAGTCGAAGCAGAGACGGGCAAAGTCGCCGGTAAAGCAGATATGATGGAATTCAAAGGCGATTAAAGTGAATCGTCCTGTTACCGTGAATAAAACTGTGGATTTCTCAGGGTTTTAACATTGTTGGAGACATTTTGAATAATGTTTGTACACAAGTAAACAAAATACGTGTTTTTCAATATTAAAATGAAGAGTCGTCACATATTATACCTTTAAAACAGGTTCTGGGGGCCACAAACCTCGTCCCTTACAGCGTCTGCTCGGTGCAGGAGGCTCCGCACGGAGGGGCCCTCAGCTCACAGGAGGGGCCCTCAGCTCACCGAGGGGCCCTCAGCACACCGAGGGGCCCTCAGCTCACAGGAGGGGCCCTCAGCTCACAGGAGGGGCCCTCAGCTCACCGAGGGGCCCTCAGCACACTGAGGGGCCCCTCAGCACACCGAGGGGCCCCTCAGTGTGCTGAGGGGCCCTCAGCTCACCGAGGGGCCCTCAGCTCAACGAGGGGCCCTCAGCACACCGAGGGGCCCTCAGCTCACCGAGGGGCCCCTCAGCACACCGAGCTAACGAGGCTGTGACAGAAAAAGTTCAGATCTGAAGTATCGACTTCGCGCAGCGACAGCGTCTTGGCCCGCCGCCCGGCTCGCACACATCACAATCTGTTTTTAAGCCGTAATCTTGGTTGACACAAGGCCGGCTCCTTCTGCTGCCGTCTGATTAGGATATCGCTGTCACATCCGTATTTTTTTTTTTAAAGGTCTAAATATACACAAACAGCTCAGCTCCCCTGTGCATTTGCACTATTTCTGACCCACAATGCACTCAATCTGCGGCTCCGCTGACAGGGACAAATTTACACATCACGTCCACTCGGAGACGATCCCACATGCCGGTGACAGAGTGTCTCTGAGGGACTCTACCTGGATTCAGGGCACGACTCGGGATTCCTCACATCGTGGTGAAGGCGAAGACTCTGGAGTTCAGATATTTAGGTTGCACCTGTTTCTCGACCTCAAACTCTGCCGGGAGCAGAAAAGTCTGAAGAGGAACAAATCAGTGCAAAGAAATCTGAGGCACGTGATCCAAAAATCACTGAACAGACACATGTACGTATGCAAATATACATACATACATGTTTATATATGGATAAATACATTCACACATTGCTGTAACATCTTTGTCATACCCTAGTAATTTATTTATACAGTATATAAATTATAGTACTGAAGGAAATTGAGTGTAAATGACAATAAATAGGAGATTACACAAACAGATTATGGAATTATTTTATTCCCTTTTTGTAATTTGCGCAAGATTATAATTTAATCTGAATTATTATATTTTGTTTTTCCATTTTATTACTGTAATAGATTATACACAGTTTCTGAATTCAATAATACACATATTTATACATGAATGCACATATTAAAAAGGATAATAACTTATTTTATATTTTCTAAAGGTTTGAAATGTACTCAAAAGTATTTTACATAAGATACAATCAAATTAATTATTGTGACATTAAATCTATAATAAAAATGACAACAGATGCAGAATCTGTTTAGTTGAACACGAGCACGATCTGGGACAATGGTGTTAAACTCTGAATCATTTAATCTGTGTTTTTTCATGATAAATAAATTCATTAAAGACCAATTAATAAAATAATACTCATTTGAATAAAGACATATCGTGATTGTAGATGTTTTTACATCAATCAACACTAAAGAAATTATGCGTCAGTCTCGGTGTAAAGTTTAAATAGATCCTGAAACTTTTCAGCTACAAATGTTTGGATCATTTTGTGAAGTTATAAGTTATTAATACATATAATAAGTTATTTAGGTGATACACAATATTTATACCAATGAAAAGACGTTACATTTGAATATATATATATTTATGTCACATATATACAGAAGGAAAATGCAAAAGCTCAACATTCAGCTCAAGTGTTTGCACAGAATCTGAAAAGTTCATTAAATCCCCTAAAATTCTAATATGCAACATTTCTCACTTTGTACTTAAACTACAATATTTAACTTTAAGTTGCTTTTTTGATAAGAAAACTTTTCCCCACTGTCTCAGTCCTGAACTGGTCTGTACTTCCTGCAGGTCGGCTGCTGGTTGACGTCCATGATGTAGTGACCGTGTTTCTCGCAGCAGGAGCCGATGACTCCGAACGCGGTCGAATTACTTTGTTACACATTCCACCGCTCTGCCCCCCCCCCCCCCCCCCCCCCCCCCTCCTCCCCCCCCACGTTTGAAGTGCATCTCCATAACAGCCACGGCGTTCACTTTTCTCTGAGGCCTCGTGTCACGAGAGTCAGTCCAACTTTTATCAGCCGTGGTAACGACCGCAGCGGCCCGGCCCTCTCTCCGGGCTCGGGTTGAGAGCTGGCCTGTCATGTACGGTACCGCTAAAACAGCAGAGGATACTCTTACTTCTTTACAACCAACAGCCGTCCACCACACACACACACACACACACACACACACACACACACACACACACACGCACGCACACACACACACACACACACACACACAACCATCTCCTCACAGGCCGCAGACGCATAGTAAAACCTCAGGGATCTGATCTCTGTGACACGGCTGAGATGTCTTTTCAATTCTGATTTGATTACATCTCCTGTTTAGAAAGACAGAAGCCGTGCTGGATCGAGTGTGAAGCTCAGTTACTTAAGTAACTCATTCACAAAGCTAATGACTAGCTGCTGGATTCCAACTACCAATGCGTCACAATCACCTTTATACTTTTTAAATATTCAATCTGAGATCATTAACTCTCACTGTCGGCCTCATACTCTGTTCCTGAAACCCACTGACAGTTATTTTGCAGAGTTCATTAAATGCAGCAGCCAAAAAGAAACTTTAGCATGTTGCTAATGTCGGGCCAGATTTTGCCTGGAGATATCTACTACTACTTTATTTGTGCAAAAATTAACTTCATAACTTTCATTCCACACGGTCTGTTTGAAAATTCTTGCACCATTGAAACCATTAGGACCTATTTGAGCTGAGCCTCTAAACTCCAGTGGCTCCAGTTTCTGATGTGAACAAGGAACATACCTAAAAAGGAACATACCTAAGTTATACAACAACAACAAAAAAGAGTATTTTCTTTATAAAAATCAGGGCTTCACTCGGATGAAGGGGAAAATAAAAGGCTGCATGAAGACGTATGCTTATGTCGGACATGTGTTTACTTTTGTGTGAGACATATATCCTCAGTTCAAACCTGAGCTCAGGCCCGTGAAAGGTCCCGATGAAGACGTATGGTGGCCCGAGCGAGGGCCGGATGCAGAGGTGGATAACGGACGAGTGAAGATCAGTCCGACTGTTTCCTGTGAGAGGAAACAGAGCAGATCTATCATCTGTCTTCAACCCGCGGCCGCCCAGGGGCCACTTCAAGGAAAGAAAGATGTCTGATACATGTAGATATCTTCAAAAGATTTTCGGCAGAGGAAAAAAGTGGATGAACCATTAAGTCTGACAAGAGCAGAACAAAGAGTGCGACCCCTTGTAAAGGTTCCAGGAAACAAGTGTAAGATCAAATCTACAGTTTAATCTGCTCAACATCATAGGATGGAGCGTTGATAGAACCCGTTAAGGACAGATGTTCACACAGAGCCCAGTTCTGAGAGCTGCTCGTTCAAAGACAAGATGGTTTGGTCAACTTGTTGTTGACCTGTAACTAATTTAATGGGGTTAAATCTACTGTTGCCTCAGTGACTCAGAGAGAGAAAGATAGAAACCGTCACAGTCAGAGAACAGAGAAACGTTCCCCATCGCAATCACGAAAGAATTTGGAAAATCTAAAAGTAAATATAACTGACTTCAGTGTCTCGTTACATCAATCTGTCTAAAAGAAGAAAGAAAAAGGGTCAATGCTTCATATCAGTGATATTTTGGATCTGATTGTAAATCATTCATCTGGGCCACAATCACACTAAGGTAAATAATATTTCTACATTTCTGTGGCTTCTTATTAAACTTCACAACAGTCAAAAGTCTTACATTGTTATTGGTTTGAATTGAAAATACATGTCTGATTAAAAAAATGTGAGCCGACAGACATTTAGCGACGGCGTCACATTTATATTTAACCAGCAGAGAATGGGATTTCAAGTATCTCAGATATTCTCCGCCGCTAATGTCGCAAAGTCAAATTCCAGCAGAACCACACAAACGAGCTCTGGCTCCGTTCCCGTGCGCTGGCTCTGCTCCAGGTCGAGGATCAGCCGCTCTCAGCTGCTTTCACCGGGAGCTGAAGACCTCCAATCAAGACCCAGCGGGAGACGTTTCATCGCCTGGAATCTGGAACCACAGCGTCAGGAGCTCCGGACCTGAAGGAACCAGTCACACACCTGAACTCTCTCCTCTGTGACTGCATCTGTTCTTCATCTGCTGCGACGGCCAACGGCTGGTTTCAATGAGAACGACTAATTCAGCCCTCAGATCCATCACATGGAGCTCAGACCTCTTGTGGTTCACACAGCTCATGTTACACAGGGCTGATTCACTCTGGTTAATTAAGACAAATTAATGAAAAAAAAGAAAATCAGCACATCCAGCTACAGCGTCAGGCTCGTCTGGGCTTATTCGTCGAGGCTAAAAATCAAAGCATCAGTGTGTGTGTGGTGTGTCAGAGCGACCGAACAGGGTCTGAAGCCGATTCGGACCACATCTCGCGGACAATGACTCTGCAACTATCCCATAATAACTACAAAAGCACCCAGAAGAGAACAAACCACCGCCGAGGCCCAACAGCACCTTCAATAGAAATCAAGCTGCATCAAATTTCTCAGTTTTTTTCCCATCAATTCCCTGGGAAAACTGAAAATGTCAAAAAACTCCCTCTCTCACAATGTTAAGGACAGTGAAATGAAATCCTGGATCTGCCCCCCCCCCATCCGAACCTGCACCAAAATGTAACGTGGGTTCTTCCATGACCCACATCTGTCCACATCTGTTTCGGGGAAAATCCGTTTGGTAGATTTTGCATAATCTTGCAAATGGGTGAAAACACAAGTTCCTTGGCCGAAGGTAAACTCACGGTGGCAAAAGAAACTATTGTGATTTCGGTCATAACGGTTTTCTTTCAGGGTCCCTGATGCTTATTAAACACACACACACAGCCAGACACACACACACAGACACACACACACACACACACAGACACACACTCCCTCTTCGGGGGGTCTGTGTGTTACCGGTGAACAGGTGTTGGCTTTGTAGCTCGGCCAAGAGACGCTGAGCTGAAAGACGAGAACAACAACAACAAACAAGCAGCAGCGTCTCTCTCCAGCTCTTTGTTCATCATCTCACTCTGAAGTTTACTTTGAACAACTCAATTCCTCTCTCTCCCCCCCCCCCCACCGTGACTTCTCCTTCTCCCAGGTTTGCGTCTTGTCGTTTCACAGAGCTGTCATTGGACCTTGAGCTTTGAAAGAAGGAAAGCTCGGTTGGGGTGGGGGGGATCTGTTGTGTCTCAGAGTCCGTCAGTGGAGTGTGAACAACATGGTCGACAGCATGTGGGACAGTGCAGACCACACGTCGGCGAGGCTGCGATGGCGGGAAGCTCTGATGGCGGTGACCCACAATGACACGTTTGACATCGCGCTCCTCAGAGTCAGAATCAGCTGGCAGTCGTGTGTTTGTGTGCGTGGAGGAACATGGCAGCTCGTCCTCGTTCCCGAACAAAGCATGAATATAAACACTGTAGATCACACACAGGCCTGACGGACATGAAGGGAACTTGGCCGACGGCTCCGGCCCGACAGAAGCTCGTGGACAAGTCTCCGCTGAAAAGCCTCTTAAAATATTGAGTGGTTAAAGAAAAGGTACACACTCGCCGAGCGGTTCGAGTCCCACGGACGTTAATAAACAACAATCTGAGACACAGCTCATTAATTCCGACTCACAGATGCAGGACGAGCAAACGCTGATGCTAATTCATTTATCTACATCGGTGCAGGTATGAAGCTGAGGAACCTGCACAGTGTCAGAGATGATTCGGAACATGCAGCCAGAGTCGAATAATATTTCAACTCAGTTATTTCCACCAGGGTTCAGCAGTTGTTTGAGGATCAAAACTTCTAAAACATCTCATCTCAATGGACACCCAGACGAAATGTAGACTGGTGTGAACCCTTGACGGTAAATAAAGATAAAATAAAGATAAATAACCTCATACTGGACTGTAGTGCAGCAGGATTCTCTGTTCCTCATCTTCCTTTGCTTCCAAGGAATCAAGAAGAATCAACTCATGTCTGTAGCCACTAGAGGCCTTTAGTCCTCTACCCCCTTGTCCCCACACTCGGATATGAAGTGTCCTTCGCTGGGAGTGTCCCCTCCAAACGGAGCCACAAGAGACAGGCTAGAAAAAATCTTCCCCTAGGAATTGGGACACCGCTCGCTACCTCATCGGCAGCCAACCAAGGTGTGGAGGAGGCTCAGTGAGCAGCTCCAGGTGAACCAGGGACAGGGGATTGTCCCAGCTGAGACCAGTCAACTCTCCCTGGACTCAAGGAAACGGCCCTCGAGTCCCACGACCGGGCAATATCAACTAAGAACCGTTATCAAGCAACATTATAACAGTGACACATCTGACAGCTGCAGGACAGACGGGACAGATTCATCTAATGATCAGTCGGTTACTTCAATATAACGTTAGTCCATAAAAACTTCTGCCCCGTGGTGAAAACATTGAGCGGGGAACAAGTGCACACAGGCAAAGTTTGAACCTGAAACTTCCCACTTGTTATTTAGAAATGAAGAACCCTCTTCTTCAGGGAAACTTGAAAACCTGCAATCTAATTTTACTTCTAGATGTTAGTGTCCTCGTCCTAAACACACAGAGCAAACGACTTCTCGAGCAATGATGACAATGCCGACTCTCTGAGCTCCACTGGACACCAGAGCAGTGGTGTCATCCCGCTGGTGATTGAGACCTTGGCCGGTCGGACGCTCCCTCAAAGTGCCCTCGACCCCTCAGATTGATCACCGTCTCCGGGCTCAGACATTTCAGGGCCGCGGCAGAACCTGCTGTCTGCCGTTTGCTTAGACTAAAAAGCTGCTAAAAGCTGGGATCAATCGGGCGGGAGAATCAATCAGGATCATCCGTGTTTATACGAGTGCGGAGGATTACCTCACTGTTACTGGAATGGCCTCACAGGAATGACTGGCCATTAGAACAGTGGGACTAAACACTGGCCCGCTGTTTACATAGAAGGTAATGTGGGCTCGGCCCCTGCTCTGTGTGCCAGAGACAATTAGGCCCCTACGCCGGCCGTAATCCACCGCCGGGCACGAGCTAATCAAATTCAAACATAGCTGGGCCCCTGAAAACAATGAGGGCAGGGATTACAATGAAAACACGTGAAGATAGAAAATCTATCAACTTAATGCTGAACATGTGCTGCAGTTACCAACATTCAGAGAAAACAGCCTCACGTGGATGTTTATAAAATATATATAACATGATATATAAAATAAGAAATAGATCTGTCGACTGAAATGCTGCAGGTTAGAACTCAGTGTGAACATATATGATAATGTGTGATTTTTATATGTCAGCTCAACTAAAGTGAAGCCGAAACATCTGGATCGACCTCTGGCTGCAGTATATAGGTCATAAACTCTGCCTCCTCCATGTTAGTATGGGACATGGACCAAAATAAAACTAAAATCCAAGTTCACATCAAATGTTTCTTTCTTCAAAGATGTTTTCTGCCATTTTAGATAATTCTGATCAAGTGTTTCTGGTAAATTTGATTTGTATTTGTTATTAGACTCTATAACAACGTGGTGAAATGTCGTGATTGACAGCTGAGACTGACTTGCCGACTTTTGCCGCCATCAAAACAAGATGGCGGCACCCGTGTCCAAGATATTTTGGCTTCTTTTTGTGTATAACAGCAGCAAGTGAATCATTGGCGTTCATAGGAAAACTTGTTTGTTTATCCTTTAAACTGTAAGAGAAGAAATCTAGAAACTGTAAAGAACTCTATCATCAACACATCAAGAACTGTGGCCGTTACGTTTTTTAGATGTTTTAATTTGTCAGCAAATCAATTGTGTTTTTCTGTAAGTTATGTTTTTTTTTTATGTATGAAATGACAACTGATCACATACAACATCTTCCTCAAAGGCTCACGGGAAGGAATCAAACCTGTGACCTTATAACTACATGAAAGATTCAGATGATTAATTTACTTCTTATCTCACGTAGAGTCAGTAAAGTCTCTTTCACAGGTCACACAACTGTTGCTGTTATAATAAAAATGTAAATGTTCATGAGATGATATAATAAATCCAGTGAGAGGAGGAACTCTTGGGGAATAAAGTCATACATAAATCAAAGTAATTAAAACACACACAAAATGCTGGTTCCTATTTATTTCTGATAAAATGATCCAAAATCTGATCAATTGTCTCCACAGCCACTACATGTCCACATGCACGAGCTTGGCAGACAGCTTGTGTAGTAAGCATGTGCACGTATCAGATGATAAGGTGGACTAAAGCCTATAAATACAGCGGAGTCTGAGCCTCAGTTTAAACTGTGCAGCTGCAACACCTGAGGATCTGAGCTCCCTGAACTCCTCCTGCGTTTTAACGCTTCGTTATTCGGCTTCAACTCTCCAGTGAGCACGTGAGGCAACACATCAATCCTTCCTGCAATGCGCGGGATTGATTCGAGTCCTCGATCTGTGACAGCGATGTCTCCTCGTGCGTAAAATGCCGCGCGCAGTGCGTCCTGGCGCGGACGAGTCCTTGGAAAGTGCGCGGTGCGAGTGGCGCTCGCTTCACGCCCCGCGCTCGCGGCTCGATGCTGTGCAGGAGTGGCATCTCGGCGACAGAATCTGGATGAAAGCGCGTCCTTTAGAGCTCAGGCATGCATCGAGTAGTGAGATCATTGGCGTTATAAATATCCCCGTGCCAGCAGAACTACTCCAGCTCCTGCAGCCGGGGTAATGCCCACACACTGCACGCGTGAGGGTGTGCGCGCGTGTGCGCACGGTTTCTGGAGCCCGGACCTCGGGACGAGCGACGCCAACATGCGTGAAGTGGCCTAGCGAGCGTGTCCTCTGTGGAAGAATGAATGTTCCTCTCTACCTCTTGACCTTCGCTCACTTGGTTTGCGCCGCCGCCGCCGGAGAGGAGCGCGTCTCCCTGGAGAGCCAACTTCTGGAGGAGGGGATCCGCTCGGGACGCAGGACCTGCAGGCTCTACTGTCGGGTTGGCATCGGCTTCCATCTGCAGATTCATCCCGACGGCAGAGTCAACGGCAGCCATGCGCCCAACCAGCTGAGTAAGTCGTTCCCTTCCCCGGGTCTCACGGTGCAGCCACCGCGCGCCCTGCATGGCTGCTGAGTTACACGCATGGATCCGAGTGCGTCCCGCGGAGAGGACGCACTCGGATCACATTGTCTCTCTCTCATTGATTCCCCTCCTGCAGCCCTGTCTGTCTTTTTAAAATGTGATCCGCTGGAAGTTGAAACAATGATGATTTACGCACGAGGAGTGTGAGGAGCGCGCGGCCAAACTTAGGTCTCGACCCTGTGAGGTATGTGCACAGCGTCGTGCGGGTGAGCAGCCAAGTCCCGGTCCCTGGAGGTTTGCAGGTAGGACTATTTGTGGAAGTAACAGGTGCAGCAGCGGGGACACTGGTCCAGGATGTGTTGGATTTCCAATCAGACCGATTGTCATCACAGCCACGCTGCTCCGCACACTGCAAGAAATACCCGGCTCAAAACTTAACCCCCCCTCCCATCATCATGATTACAGAATATGTTGAAACTAGTCGTTTGTTTTATGTGCAAATTCAATTATTTTAGTTTTTTTTTTAATTAAAAAGATCACAAAACAGATGAAGAATAATAATCGGTGGAAATAACTTTTCCCTTGATGCAACATAAATGTGATATTTGAGTTATTTTGCAGTGTGAATAATTAATTTGATGCATTTCACCAGGGTCCGATCCTTTAAGAGGCTTATCCTGACATCACAAATATGCACAACACACATTTCTATAGGAATTAATGTGTTATATGATTGATCAGCTTGTGCCTTATAGTAAAATTGAGGAAATGCAAACATAACTTATGAATAAGAAAGAGATATTTGAGTATAAATGTTATAAAATGATGTAGATGACTATCAAAGACTTTACAGGATATTTAAATTTAATTATTTATCTGTATTTCTAAGTTAAAAACACAATATACCATCACTAAACTTCATTAAAAAACTCAGCTGGGTGTATAGGAATGAAGATTGTTGAGCATAGACCTGTTTATAGAGCATCGTATAGTTATAAAAGGTATACAAACATTTATGTAACACATATTTATGCATAATTTCAAATACAAAATAGTTAAATACAAGTTACGACTATAGGCCTGTACGTGAATCTCGTCCTGTGCCGTCGGGGGACAAGACACCAGAGCCACAAATCAAAATTCAGTTCCTGCTGCACCATCAGATCCCTCATCGCTCTGTGAAAGTGCACTTGTGCCTCCATTTCATGGTCCCCCCTCAGAAGAGTTGTCAGGTTACACAGATTTCATCGCAACAGCCACGTGGGCTTCAGAGTCCTGCATGACAGCACCGGAGACGAGCAGGCGTCCTGGATCGGCAACATGCAGATTGTTTTACCGTCGCCCTGCATCAGCTCGTCTCAGATAGTCGTGGACACACAGTTCACTAGAACAGTGATCTAGGAAAACAATTCTATTTCAGTTTAGTCACAGCAGCTCCCCCCCCCCCCCCTGTTTGCACTTAGATAAATATACAACCTGTTGAATTTCAAAGTGTTTTTATGGCGTATGTTTGGTTTGTTGTGACAGATAAAGGTGGAGCAACCGTGACACGTGGTTCAACACGTGGTTCATCGAAGGAGTCATTAACTTTTGTAGCAGATTTGATGTGGAGGGCGGATCAAAGAATTATTTCTTTAATATTTTGAGATAGGGTTTATTTAGGGGATTGATATCTAAGAGTGTGTGTAATTTGGTGCAGCTTGATTGAATGTAAGGGGCCTTGGCGGACATATGTACTCATATGAGTGACATTCAAGTTATTTTATTGTATTTAGTTGTGTTCAATAACCCAAAGTAGGAAGGAAGAAGTCGTCCATCAGTTTCGTGTTCAGTGGACTGGTTTTCTAGTAATCTCTGTCTGTCTGTCAGCAGGATAACGGAAAAACCACTGATCCAATATCCATGACATTTTGTGAAGAGGTGGGAGATAACTCAAGAAAGAAGCCATTTAAGTTTGGAGCAGATCTAAGTTAATGGAGCAAATTCAGGATTTCTTTCCCACTTTCTTAAATATGGCGAGTTAGGGCGTAAGTGTGTTTCTGAACTTTCACCCAGTCTCTGTGGTTCAACCTGTCGACTTTCAGACCATGATCCCGTATCTCTGAGCTCCTGCTTCTGTCCCATACGAGCAGGGTAGAGTTCCCCACTTCATTAACAGCCTGTCCTTACATATATAAACATCTTCGTGCACAGACTATCCCAGAATCTTTAATGTTTTCATCTCAAACACGATGGCTACAGAAAGTGTCCCTGCACGTGTTTTCATTACTGTTGCATGAGTTCATTTGAAAGCATTTAAAAACTTTTATTTGCTGGATCGTTAGGTTTAAGAAATGTATTCTGTTTGCATGAAGTTTTCATAAAGATTTAAATTCCTCATTGCTCGATTGATGTGTCCTCATAAACACTGTTGATCCTCATGAGCATGTCGTGAGATCAGAACAACTGAGCCGGCTCGACCGCAGTTCAGGTCACGTCCCACTCGACAAGAGACGAGAAACAGAAAATGACGAGTGCAGTAAAAATACCCTGTGAACCCCCCCCCCCCGGTCACCGGAGCGTGTTGTTTGTCCTCACAGGTGTCCTGGAGCTCTTTGCGGTTTCTCAGGGGGTCATTGGCATCAAAGGGGTCTTCAGTAACAGATTCCTGGCCATGAATAAAAGAGGACGGCTCCACGCCACCGTAAGTATCTCACTCACTTCACTCGCTGCTTCTGTTTGTCACCTCGTGCTCAGCACACACGGCTCATTCCGCTGACTGTGCACGACGACTGCACGTTGTTTTCAAGTGACATTTATTTGCAGATAACAAGCGTTAATTGAGATGTTGTCGTCCAATCATGCTGCTGCAAAGGCTCCTGTGGTATTTTGCTGTTTACAATTAACTTAAAATCAACTTTTTAACCTTAAAAAAGCTGCTTTGTTAAAATTAGTTTGAAGGTTCACTGATTTTTGATTCCCACTCCTCACCCTGAACGTCTGTTGTTGCTCTATGTAACTTTGGTGAGTGGGTAGTTCAACAGGAAAATGTCTGGAACATCCAGGTGAGGGTAGAGCAGCAGGACGCGGGACACGATGCATAAATTATGCCGTGGAAATCGCATTTAGAAACATCGTCAACATCTCAACTTACTGGCTGTGAACTTCCCAGATATTTTCTTGCTGTCTTCTCACATCGGCACAACTCTGACATTTTCTGGATATTTCACCAGGGGGCCGACAGGAAAAGTTTCCAGACAATGTCAGGAACAACTGACTTGAACATATGCTGGATTATATGCTGGATTATATGCGTTCCCAGATACAGCCCCTCCAGAAAATGTCAGGAAAAATGTCCAGACTTCAGTGCAGGTCTGTAAGCAGCTTTGGGGAATCAATTATTGTTTCATATTGTTTACTTCTGACAGCAGCTCTCCACTGCAGGTCACCTTCATTTGTACCCATGAAACTGGTTTGTTCCGCCATCAAAACCATGTCCAGTGTAGCTATATTTGTTTTATTTATTCATTTCTGCAGCTCTGCATCTGTCCAGAATCCTCCCATCTGACACCAGCGTGTCATGCTGTAATCTTTAGCCTCAGTTTTGAAGATTTTTAAATCCCCCCCCAAACAAACAGTAAACCCAAATCTCCCGACGGCAGCTTGGTCTTGCTGCTGTAAGCAGTCTGGCCACTGTCGAGTCATCTGTGGGAGCCTTGGCAGGCGAGTAGATAGAAGCAGCTTCCTATTAGCATGTGCTAATGGGGAAAGCAGATTAAGTCCTATCTGGGAGTGCTGATAATATAGTGGAGTAGAGGAGTGAGCCCCAAAGTGAAAATCAATATGTGGAGTGAACAGTCCCAGAGAGCTGGAGAGTCAGTGAGCTGCTGCGGCTGTTAACGCTCCGCCACAGTTATTTATTCCCCCTCAGCTCCACGTATTGTTTCATGAAACCATATCAGCAGGGAGCGCTGTGGGGTTTCTTCATCCCAGCTAATTCTCAGGCGTCGCGTGTTAGAATCGACTCCACTGTGACCGGTGGTCGTCCGCCAGCAGAAACACATTCAGTCGTCACTGCAGCTTATATGAGCAAAGAGGAAAACTGCAAACTTTCTGAGGGTCAGAGCACATCACGAACTGGATTCACACATGAACTGAGACAACGTGGGCCCGGATAATAAGAGAAAACAAAGCAAAACCAGCAAACTGAGGGATATCGCCTAAAACCTGATCGTTTTCGTTCTGCTGGAAGTTTGTTCTCTCTAAATCGTGTCTCATCTGCCCTCGTGTCCTGTTCCACAGTCAAAAGGTCAAAAACAAAAGTCCAGCTCTCCACGTCCACGTCCTTATGCTCCACTTGTTGTATCTGCGTCACAAAGTCAATCAACAAACTCAGGTCGATGCTGTTATTGCTTCTGCCAAGGAGGTTTTGTATTTGTTTCTCTGCTCATCTGTAAATTAGCAGGATTAGACAAAGACTAAAGGACAGATTACAATAGAGGATGGAGTATGGGTCAGGGAAGGACCCATTAAATTGTGGTGCCGGTCCGTTACGAGTGTGTGAAACCAAATCAAAATCTGGATCTAATGAATTAAAATGTAGGGACTGGGAGGTTATGCACTGTATTGAGTAACATTCGAGTTTTCTGGAACTGAAATCAAACAAATCCTCAGTAAAAACCTCATGTCGTCCTTGAGTTGAGATTCTTGGACAAACAAAACTGTGTCATATAATACTCTCCAAGCTCATAGGTTCTGTGCAGTAGAGCTTTCACTGTGAGAGACTGGTTCTCTGCAGTCAGAGTTTATTTTGACCTCTGGCGAGATATTTTCATTTGTCTAACAAGACCTCAGTTCTGTGGCTCCTGCTGCTGAACGCTGCTGCTTCGCTGCCTTGCTGATTTGGGGCGGATGCAGAACCTGGAGTTCCACAGAGAGGCCTGAGCTTGCGCCGGGTGTCAGGTGACATCCTGAACCTTATCTTGTTGCATCGTCCGTCATATTTAGATGTTTCCTCGGTGGCAGTTTACTGGCTGAGCGATGGCGGAAGAGTCTGATCCTCTTTGCTCTGCGTGACCTTCTCAGCAAGACATCCCAAACATAATCTTTTGAGGGGTCACGGGGTCACGTGCACTGAGTGACAGGTGGACGACGTTAAGGAGAGAGACAGAAATGTTCCTCGGCTCCACGTTCTGGTGGAGTATCATGTCGGTGTGTGATCAGATCACATGACGTGTCTTGAGGGAATTTCTTCAAGTTTGGCAGCAACATTCACTTGGACTCAAAGATCACATGATTAGAATGTGGAGGTCACTGTGACTTGTGAACGCTTTATCTCACGAACGTCTGAAGAGAATCATTCAAAGTTTTAGACGAATGTTCACTCAGAGATGAACTGGATAGTTTTCAGTGCTCATGCACAGAGACTGAAACTGCACTGATTGGCTGAGGAATACGACCACGGGGCACTAGTTCCAGTTCTGGAGTTCAGCAGAATATCTCGACAAATACTTGATGGATCGTCATGAAGTTTAGTGCAGATGTTCACGGTACCCAGAGGATAAACCCAACAAACTGTGATGATACTCAAGCATCGATTTGCCTTCACAGAAAGCTTCCTGGGCGTTTATAGGAAAAGTTTTATATAGAATGTTAAGTTCCATTACTATGAAACTAGTCCCTAAAGTTTATGCTCATCAGATGAGAGTCACAAGTTTTGGTCTTAGTCTATAGTCTCATATTTTTGTGTTATTTGAATCTGTTCATCTTGGTGGTAAGAATAAAGACGGACACAGTGATGGAGAGAAATATTATTTGAGAAGGAGGGGGTGAAAAAAAAAAGAGCTAGTCATCAGAAACTTTCCACCTCTGCCCCTCCATACAGCGGCTAAACCCGGGGATCATGGGAAAGGTCCCTTTAAAAGAGTGTGACCAATCCAGCAGGGCAAGAGCTAGGTTAAACAGCTGTACACGCATTATGATTTTAACAATCAGATCTCTGGAATCTGGCAGCAGCCATTAAATCCTATGAAACACAGCAGGCCCCAAATCTTCTTCCTGGTATGCATGCTTGTGTGTATGTGTGTGAGTACGTTGGTGTATGCTCCGATGGACTTGTTTAGAAATGTGTAATTCTCCGACTGGTACCAGAGCCGGTATGTTGCTCAAACGCAGCGTTCTGTTAAATCACGTCAATCCACCCGTAGCGGTGACTCCGGAGTTCCAATCATCTTTAAAGACAACAGCCCAAAGGGAACAGTTGGTCACTTTGAATAACTTAAGACGTTTGTACTTTCCTGCGGCGGCTGCGGACACGCTCTCTCCGGTGACTGGCATGTTTACCAAACGCTGTAATGGCATCATTTTCTGCTATGCTGCACTCGTTAGCAAAGCAGAACAGTTTGTTTTGTTTCAGAATGGCAGGAGGTTACACGAGGAAGCTGTACTGCGGCCGGGGAGCCAGGCATCCCTGGGTACATGTCAGAGTTTCCCACTGCAGATATTTTTAGGCAGGAAACGGGGACATTAGAAGTATGCTAAATAATCTAAATCTAAATAATCACTGTCAGCTCTTCAGAATCAGAGCTTTCTGGTAATGGCAGAGAGGTTACAGGATCATAAAGGACCCAGTTGAAACTTCATCCCCCCCACCACATTTCTGGCGTCTAAAAAAATTCTCCTTCTTTCCAGGATGGACAGTCCAAACAGGGACGTGAGAGTAATTCAGGGTTTGAACCTCATTTATCACTTAGTCCACAACTGTCATCACAGCAGCATCACAACATTCCTCTGAGGAGAAACTGTACCAAAGCATGCGCCGTTATCCCCATTAGTAGAATTCATCACAGTTTGCCCCCGTGTGTGACAGCAGCCTCTGCTCCACGCTGCATTCTGGCTTAAACGGACGGAAAGCGACGCCATCGACTGCAGCTTCCACTCTTTCATTTATATATTTTTTTGTCCGAGCGATGAAGTGGTTTTCATGTAGAGAAAAAACAAAGTCTATCAATGTGTTGAACTCTGAACTGAAACACAACTGAACGCTGGATTTTACCCGTGATCCTCGGCTTCCTGAACCAGAAGAGCAGCTGCTGTAACAAATCCACCAAACTCTGTTCAGAATTCCTCATATTTTCAAAGTTTCCTGCTGAATATTGGAGATAAACTCAGTTTTTTTAATAACTTCTGAGTCTTTTTAACTGATCCACAGTTCAGCTTCACTCTTCAACTGGAGCTGATTGTGACAGTTGAGATCGAACCCACTCACCAGAGTTACAGAGAACAGACGTTCAGGGTGAAGAGTGGGAATGTAAGAGGCGCCCGACAGGTCACCTGCCGTTAATCAGGCATCGCCATGTGCGGAGGGTCGATTCCTCTCACCCGTAACATTTTTCACATAATCGTTGACATGCTGTGTTATCAGGGAGAGCCATTAACCACTGACACGACAAAATCATCTACAGGACAAAACTGTGATGTGACGAACAAAGCGATCGACAGCCTGTGTGTGTGTGTGTGTGTGTGTGTGTGTGTGTGTGTGTGTGTGTGTGTGTGTGTGTGTGTGTTTCTTTGCAGATGAAGTTAATACAGCACTGTAATGAGCTTTGACGAGTACAAAGGAGACTCTGCTGCTGTCAGTCAGAGCATCTCTGTGATAAGGGAAGTTATTTAGACGACTTTGAAACCCACCACCCCGAGCTCAGTTATTCTGGAGCAGATCACAATCAGAGGGTGTTATGTTGCCTCGCCGTTGTTCTGGTTAGGAAGCAACTGCAGGCTGTTCCAACATTTTCCCCATCATGAATGCAGTTTTACTTATATTACATATATGTAACAGCTCTGGATCATCAATATTTCCTTTTAACTTTGGGCCTAACATAAAGCTCTGATTCCTTTCTCACCTCATCCTGACAGATTTTATACACAGGTCTTTTTTAATAAATCACAAATTGTCTCATGACTGATCTAAGACACGTTTCTGTATTTGTATCCCCATCTAATCAGAGACACACCTGTCAATTTTTTTTATGTTTCCCTTCTTTTGTAGGAAGGGTTCACAGAAGACTGCAAGTTCAGGGAACGTTTCCAGGAGAACAGCTACAACACGTACGCCTCAGTGATCCACCGGAACCACAGGACTGGTCGCGAGTGGTTTGTGGCCCTCAACAAGAGAGGGAAAGCTAAAATGGGCTCGAGTCCGCGGGTCAAATCCCAGCACGTCTCCACCCACTTCTTACCAAGGGTCGACCTGCACGACAAGGGCGAGCGAGGCTTCACCATCACAGACCGGAGCAAAGAGAGGAGGAAATCCCCGCCGCCGCCACCGGCTCCACCCAAACCTGTAGCGGCGAAGGCTAACGTCCACGCAGGAGCAGCTCAGAGACGGACGCAAGTCAAATACTGGCCCAAGTACCGGTTTGGATAGCCATCACAAAGTTCTGCTGAGTTTGTGGGATGTAAGGTTCAGAGACATTGGACCTAAAACAATTGGACGTCACCCAAAAAACTGACGATGGTCATTTATCACATTCAAAACATTCCGGGTAAAACAAAAAGGGCTGTCAGGTACAAGTGCAGAGTTTGACTTTGATCACAGTTTTGTTTTTTGTTCCTCTTTAGTCAATGATGCCCTGTGCTGTTTTGTGTTATAAGTTGTGTACATGATGGACTTAATCTGTGCCCCACGAAATCCACGAGTATCTGCGTTTTGAAATGGTTCTGTGCTGTTCTGCTGTCTTGAATGGAAATGTCCTACAGAGGCATGTTTGTTTTCTTCTTTTGCTTAAAAGTGGGTCATCAAGGGAGAGCAGGGTTGAGTCTTTCAGGGTTTTTCCCCCACAGATTTATTTTATTTCCACAATTCCTTGTGATGAAAACATAAATAGGTGGAAGAAATGAATGGCAATGTAGCAGAAGACAGCAAACATGTCTTCAGAGCCTCATTATATCAACTATCGGCTAATACAGAACTAGTCAAATCTAAAAAATCTCACAATGTCAAAGAAAGCGATTCAATAATTCCTGGATTGACCAATTTCTCCAGATCAGCTCCAAAACTGAATGGGTTCTCTACTGGTCCATGTCCCGTCCTTCAGCCTAGTTTCATTGAAATCCATTCAGTAGTTTTTGTAATCTTGCAAACAAACAAACAAACAAACAAACCTTTATTAGAAGGGAGGCAAAAAAACTAAATTCTATTTCAGATCTGATCACTGAAAAATAATATCACAAGTATATGTTCTCCCTGCTGGTTGAAAGATAAATGATGTGATAAATTTAACTCCGTCTCAAACCTGGCTTGAAAAGCTCTTCAAACATGTCTCCCACCGACCAACTGTCCCTTCGCTAACAGCGGATTTGTGACAATCAACATGAAAACGAAGACCGGTTCCCTGGAGACACCCTCCTCCTCCTCTTCCTGGACAGCTGTGAGGGATCAGGGAGAAAACTGTCCGTCAAAACCGTCATTTTGGAGACCGGCTGTCCCTTGCAAAAATCTGGAGTCACGACCTTGTGGCATTCCAAGAGGAGCGTACACCCCCCCCCCCGTCATCACAGGGATAAAGATGCAGAGAAAGAGCGGGCCTGTGTTTTAGGGAAGGTTCGAGCTGTAGGTGTATCGGATGGCAAACAGCCGGGGAAAGACCAGGAAGCCAACGTACGAGGAAAGACAGACTGCTGAAAGACCGACAGAGTCTAAACCGTAAAATCAACGCTGTCTTTAGTTCATTGTTTGACGTACAGAAGGTTGCGTTACTGAGAAATTCAAATTAATCATATATGGCACAACCTGTGTTTTAACCTTTGGATTTTAATAATACAAAAATCATCTGTACACCTTTTATTAGGGCCCGAGCACCGACAGGGCGAAGGCTCTATTGATTTGCGTTTCAATTATTCAGGGTTGTTGTAAAGTGGCTCAACAGCGCCACCTAAAACGCAGCAATTCTGTCGGGTTTAAACCGATCTTCACTAAATTTGGTACTCACGTGTATCATGATGCAACAGGAAGTCGGCCATCTTGGCTCAACTTGTGTTATTTCATGCATGGCTGGGCGTTTCTTTGATATATTCTTTTATAGCTTATTCTTATCCTTTGATGACATAGAAGACTCATCAGCCAAAGATGAAGACATGTAGGAGAGCTGGATTCCAGGACACACCCACAACTCCAGCTTGATCCTGTAGAACATAGTCTAGGTCCTCAGCGTCAGAGATTACAGACTCAGAATCAGTTTCCTCCTCGTCTTCCTCATCCTATTCTTCTTCATAGATCATCTTTATGAACATTTAACCGTGAGTCTGAAATGATTGTGACCAGCCATACTAAGACTCTGGATATATACAAAATCAAAAGCATATTTTCAAATGCATATCAATCAGTCTATTAAGTATTTACTGTTATATTTTTAGTTTTATTTTGTTGATCTAGCTATGGTTAGCTAGCCAGAAAAGCTAGCAAGCTAACAGCTAGTTAGTATTGTACATATTTCTCTTTCTCACTAGTAAAATAAGACTTACATGCATCAGATGTGCAGAAGCAGCTGTGTGAGACAATGGCAGGTGTTCTGTAGTGAATACAAACTGTGCGATGCACAAAATGCACACGACACTGAGCCATTTTGCCCCCAGTCCCTGTTCGCCCTCCTCCGAGGCCGCATTACGTCCCGAGATATATATATATACATACATATACATATACACACAGCCATAAATACAGGGGGAAAGCATCTAAAATAAGTAAAATGCCCGACAAGGTTAAAACACAGGTTAATACAATATTGAACAGGAGCATGTAGCATATGAACAAAAACAAAATGACTCGGACTGTATTTATTTTTTACAGGTTATCAGTTGACAGACATTATGATGATGCCTTTATTTTTGAAATGATCTGTACTGTCATCATTTTATGTCTTCATACTCGTCCCGAGGGGTAAAAATATATTTTGTACTAGAATTTCTAATAAAATAAAAACTTGTGTATGAAGAAGAGGTTTCAAGTCATATGAATATCACAAATAAATATATCAGCAAATGTTTTTTACTGATGCAGATCTAGACGCTTTTGGAGCTGATCTGTTGAGATCCACAAATAATAGAAAGCTTCTATTGATGAGAAAATTATGAAGTCATGATTAGTGATTTAATAAGAATAACTTTCTCAAGGATTGACACAAAGAACGTGTAACTATGAAAGACAGAACAGGAAGAACTACAGTTCTACATTGTATAATTTAAATGAATCAGAGGAGAGAAAGAGAGAAAGAGAAGAGGAGAAGTTTTGTGTTTATTATTCATATTGCTGATAAATAATAAAGTGGGTCTTTATTTCTAGGTAAGAAAAAATGTGTCTAAGCTTTGCGTGACAGTTTATTTAAAGTTCTACACAAAGGAGCAGAGTTCCCTCGCCAACCAACCTACATTACCTCCCCGACGTCGGCCTCCACTTCCTCCTGTTCTCGCTCACGGTGGCTATACGTTACGTGGCCGCCTCACAGGAGCCGAGCGCCTGCACAACAATATCTTTATACTTCGTGAGCTCACTTTCCGTGGACGTCACGGGCAGAGCCATTACAGGTCACGCTGAACGAGTAAATTAAACAAAATGATAATAAAAGATGGCGATGACAGCCAAGAGTAACAGCATTTCTGTAAATAGAGACGAGAACGTTCCCCCCTGAACGTTTTATTTTGTATTTTACAGACAGTAAAGGTTCTAAATAAGGTTGATTTTCCATGGGACAGGATTACTGTGTCGTCTCATACATAAATCCACGTTAAAGCTCAAAATAAATAGTTTTCAGACTATACATCCTAAATGTATAGCAGCCTAATACAGAGGACATGGCACACTGTCTCCATACAGGGTTTAGTTCCTCTTAATTCAAATGAGCTCAGTTCTATGATTTACTTTATGAAAAGGAGCCACATACATTTCTTTAAACGACGCAGCACAAACATGTTTGGATCAATGCAACACACCAAGAGAAACCTGACGGGGTCACAAAATGATTTGAGAAGCTGTTGCACATCGCAAAATACTGTTATATATATATTATACAATGTGTGACAAACCTTTTCTGCTTTGACTCTTCTGTCTAGACTGTTTATACTATTTCAAATCAATTTATATTTCCTCAAGCTTTTATTGCATGTTTGCTCATTATTTTTAAATGATGTCAGTTTGTTGACTGTCCTCTTTGTTGCTGTGACAGCAAATTACCCTGTAGTGGGACGAATAGAGGATTATCTAACCTTAACTTATCTTAGTAAGACAATTTAAGTAAGTAAAACACAAAAGACACACAATTAGACCCTCGTTGCACAGCTTTAATACCACGTGTGGGTGTGAGGTACAGCAGCGGGTTACTCACCCAAGAAACATGGTTCGATGCCGTCTCCTTACTTTGCCCAAACATGGTTGTCCCCATTGTCATCATGTCCTCAGACGATGAAGAATCAGTCCTGATGGTCATGAGGTGCAGTCGGTT